>NC_133618.1:81317864-81617864 GCF_048593235.1 Sminthopsis crassicaudata | reverse complement strand
TTTAAAATAAAATATTCCACAGAAATTCTCCCATAAATAAGTGAAGACCCCTTTTTTCCCGACCATTTTTAATGCCTTTTAATTGATTACTGTACTTCATGGTGCAGTTATCCATCACATGTTGATTTCCTTGGACATAAAACTGATTAGAGACTAAATCCATACTGAAACACATATAGTTATATCTTTTTCTGTATCTCTATATTTATATGTATGAATATACATACCTCATGGCTCAAAGACACTCCTTATTTGTATAGATTTGATTATTCAATGTTCCTTACTTACATGAGGATTGAAGAGAGAGAGAGAGAGAGAGAGAGAGAGAGAGAGAGAGAGAGAGAGAGAGAGAGAGATACTTGTCCTCTGACTTCTAATCTCAAGGAAAAAAAGTATCTGCTTCCATCCTTCCTTCAGCCTCAAAGGAAAGAAATACTGGTAAGAAGTTGACTTGGAAAGGATCTGGCATTTCAATCATGTCAATATTCCCAGCTTTCTACACTAGAGACTTTAGGTGATTTCACTTTGAGTGAGTTCTAAGACTCTCTTTGTGGAGCTGAATTATTGAGCTCCCCAAAGGAAATGCAAATTTATTCTTTGTAATTATCCAATAAAAATGTCCCTATGCAATGGTGTCAAACTCAAACAGAAATGTGTCTTTTTTTTTTTTTTTTTGCCTATATAATCTTTTATTTATTTTTTATTTTTTTTATTCATTTTTCCAAATTATCCCCTCCCTCCCTCCACTCCCTCCCCCCCATGACAGGCAATCCCATACATTCTACATGTGTTACAATACAACCTAGACACAATATATGTGTATAAATACCATTTTTTGGTTGCACATTAATTATTAACTTCCGAAGGTATAAGTAACCTGGGTAGATAGACAGTAGTGCTAACAATTTACATTCACTTCCCAGTGTTCCTTCTCTGGGTGTAGTTATTTCTGTCCATCTGATCAACTGGAAGTGAGTTGGATCTTCTTTATGTTGAAGATATCTACTTCCATCAGAATACATCCTCATACAGTATTGTTGTTGAAGTGTATAGTAATCTTCTGGTTCTGCTCATTTCACTCAGCAACAGTTGATGTAAATCTCTCCAAGCCTCTCTGTATTCCTGGTCATTTCTTACAGAGCAATAATATTCCATAACCTTCATATACCATAATTTACCCAACCATTCTCCAATTGATGGACATCCATTCAACTTCCAGTTTCTAGCTACAACAAAAAGAGCTGCCACAAACATTTTGGCACATACAGGTCCCTTTCTGCTCTTTAGTATTTCTTTGGGATATAAGCCCAACAGCAGCAATGCTGGGTCAAAGGGTATGCACAGTTTGATAACTTTTTGGGCATAGTTCCAAATTGCTCTCCAGAATGGCTGGATTCTTTCACAACTCCACCAACAATGTATTAGTGTCCCAGTTTTCCCACATCCCCTCCAACATTCATCATTATTTGTTCCTGTCATCTTAGCCAATCTGACAGGTGTGTAGTGGTATCTCAGAGTGGTCTTAATTTGCATTTCTCTGATCAGTAGTGATTTGGAACACTCTTTCATATTAGTGGAAATAGTTTTAATTTCATCATCTGAGAATTGTCTGTTCATATCCCTTGACCATTTATCAATTGGAGAATGGTTTGGTTTCCTATAAATCAGGGTCAGTTCTCTATATATTTTGGAAATGAGACCTTTGTCAGAACCTTTACTTTTAAAAATATTTTCCCAATTTGTTACTTCCCTTCTAATCTTGTTTGCATTAGTATTGTTTGTACAGAAACTTTTTAGTTTGGTGCAATCAAAATCTTCTATTTTATGATCAATAATGATCTCTAGTTCTCCTCTGGTCATAAATTCCTTACTCCTCCACAGGTCTGAGAGGTAGATTATTCTCTGTTCCTCTAATCTATTTATGATCTCATTTTTTATGCCTAAATCATGGACCCATTTTGATCTTATCTTGAAGGTATATGGTGTTAAGTGTGGGTCCATATCTAATTTCTGCCATACTAATTTCCAGTTTTCCCAACAGTTTCTTCCAAATAATGCATTTTTGTCCCTAATGTTGGTATCTTTGGGTTTGTCAAAGATTAGATTGCTATAGATGTACCCTTTTTTGTCCTTTGTATCTAATCTGTTCCACTGATATACCTTTCTATTTCTTAGCCAGTACCAAATGGTTTTGGTGACTGCTGCTATATAATATAGCTTTAGATCAGGTACACCTAGACCACCTTCATCTGACTTTTTTTTTCACTAGTTCCCTTGCAATTCTCGACCTTTTATTCTTCCATATGAATTTTGTTGTTATTTTTTCTAGGTCATTAAAATCATTTCTTGGGAGTCTGATTGGTATAGCACTAAATAAATAGATTAGTTTGGGGAGTATTGTCATCTTTATTATATTAGCTCGGCCTATCCACGAGCACTGAAGGTCTTTCCAATTATTTAAATCTGACTTTATTTTTTTGGCAAGTGTTTTGTAATTTTTCTCATATAATTCCTGACTATTCTTTGGTAGATGGATTCCCAAATACTTTATACTCTCTACATTTGTTTGGAATGGAATTTATCTTTGTATCTCTTGCTGTTGCATTTTGTTGGTGATATATAAGAATGCTGAGGATTTATATGCATTTATTTTGTATCCTGCCACTTTGCTAAAATTCTGAATTATTTCTAATAGCTTTTTAACAGAGTCTTTGGGATTCTCTAAGTATACCATCATGTCATCTGCAAAGAGTGATAGTTTGATTTCCTCATTTCCTACTCTAATTCCTTGAATCTCTTTCTCGGCCCTTATTGCCGAGGCTAGCGTTTCTAGTACTATATTGAATAGTAATGGTGATAGTGGGCAACCTTGTTTCACTCCTGATCTTACTGGGAAAGGTTGCAGTTTAAGAAATGGGTCTCTTCAGGCCACATATTGACTTATAAAAATAATATCCATACTGTATTGTATTTTTATTTATTTTGTTAAACATGTCCCAATTATATTTTAATCTAGTCTGAGTTTTACCAGGGAGTTTAGCATTATGGCCATGAATTTGACACTTTTGCTATGTATACTTTCTTTGACTTTAGTTTTGGTATCAACTTGATAAAATTATTTATTTGCTATTTCCTATATGTGTTCATTGTGGAACTGGCATCTGGTGGAAAAGAAGTCAGGACTTTGGCTATCTAGTTCTCCCCCCACCCCTGCACTGTTAAGGGATAGCAATCTGGAATTCAGTTTGTATCTCAAATTTACTTCCACCAGACTAACAATATTTAAGAAAGCAGAATAATACCATTCTAGTTTTGTATCCCTTCTTTGTGAAGAGACAAGAGGGGCTAGACGATGGGCCCAAAAATGGTTATTCCAGTGATAATTTTATGGGATTGCTTAAGAATAACTGTTTCTGAGATTAGCCATGTCTGGAGGCATCTTTCCCTATCATCTAAGTGTGTTGAGTCCACCTTGCAGATCTATAAGACCAATTAGTACGAAAATTCTTGAGAATAAACTGCAGGTAACCATTTCTTTTCATTATCTAAGCACAGGAGATGTAGCAAAACAAAACAAAACAAAAAAGGGGATGGATGTAGGAGGAGAATTTTCTTAACAGATGCTGCAGGGTACTATGCACCAAATTCACTTTTATCTGAAGAAAATAGACTATTAGAACTCTCAGAAGTGGCTCACAAAACAACTTTAACAAGGATGAAGTCCCCGAAAATATACACTTTCCAAAAAGGATGTCAAGCTCACAGTATAGCACAACTTGCATCTAATAGAATTCTTAGAGTCCCTATTAATATAAATGGTAGATTGTAAGTTTCTTCCAGAGAAACATGCTTTATTTCAGACAGTTTCTCTTAAAAGCTAATTTCACAAAAATATATGATTTTTATCAAGGGAATTATAGAAGGCAGCTTACTACATCCCAAAGTAGATTCCATTGTACCAATGAGCATATGTTCTATTAGAGGTAGATGACTTATTATTTTTAAAAGTACCCAGTTTCATTCCTTTCCAATGCTAGTATCAATGAGTATATGTTCTATTACAAGTAGATGTCCCATTATTTAAAAAGTATCCAGTTTCATTCCTTTTCAATGCCAGTTAATTTATCCCTTGTGATTGCAGTAACTAGATTCAACTTTAAATTTGCACAAGAGAACAGAATCAGTTGCTCTGAGAACTGATCAAGTTTTTTAGAAAAGTTTTTTTTGTTTGTTTGTTTGTTTGCTCTTTTCTCTGAAATAGGGATCTGTCTTTTGAATAGTGTGAGAAATTGATGGGCATTTTGACTTTCCATAGTTATGAATATCAAATTGGCAAAATGAAACTTTAATTAGAAAATTGAAACCCACAAGGACATCAAGAAATAATCAAGGATAGAGGTTATTTTCCCACCAAAAGAATGTAACTCCTTGAGGGCAGGGACTGACTTTAGTAATTAGGGCTGTTAGCCTGAGTTTTGAAAATAATCTTTAGTTTTTTGTCTCTAACTCTTCACTGTTATCTTCACCCTTTTTGAATGTAAGCTCTTTGGGAACGAGTCTGACTATGTAATGAGGGACGTTGATTCATGGCAGGTAACTTCTGTAACATCCAATTAATGCTGAATCAGGGGAGGGACTTGTTTTTCAGGATAGGAAGTAAAATGTTTTCTTTGGAGTTTCAAAAGTGTGTCTGCTCACCCAGGCACCCAAACTTGGAAGAATGCAAAATAAATATTTCCTGCACTTATCAGTGAGTCAGTGGAGCTCTTGGTAAGATTTTTTTTTTCTTGTAGCAGCAATATTCTTCCAGCAATATATGTGGATGGTGAGTCATTGAACATTAGATTCTGAGAAAGGGCACTAGAGAGATACAATGGCATACTCTAGATGCAACATACAACAATGATTCATACAAAAGAAATGGCTTAAAAGATTTCATCAAGACAATGTGTGAAGGGAAAAAAGAAAATAGACTAAACACATAGGATGAGGATGAGAATAACTGACAAGCAACCCAATTGCCTGATCATATGCTAGGGATCTCAAGTTTATTTAAGAAAGGACTCTGACATGTTGAGTTAACCCCTTCTGTTAAACTAATGAGAAGATATGTATTCTAATTTCATAGTGTGAGCAAGCAGGAATGGGCTGCAATATGCATGACTATATTTAATTTCCATATCAATGAGATCATAGACTCATTGAACTATTGACAATTGTATTGAGCTGGAAAGGATGATGTATGTAAGGGTGTGGTAGAAGAAAATTGGTTTCCTTTTTTTTTTTTTTTTTTTTTTCCTCCTGGGGTCATTTTCACCATAAGTCTATGATAAAATGAAAATGTTATAGATTACACTGAGTTTAATATGCACTTAATAACATAAAAACCTTAACAATATCAAGGAAAGAGAAATATTCTATTGCAGTAATATTCATTTGCATTTCAGTCTTCTTGAATGGAAAATTGGTATCCTTTTATAGATTTTTCCTCCTTCCTCCCTTCAGGAAGAAGAGCAAAGGCCTTTGAGCTTTGTCCCTTTTACTTACTTTCCCATTTTCTTTGATAATGTAGCTTTCACTGTGATATGCCAGCAATTGGGATGCGATACAGAACAGTTAGAACAGAAAACCCATGCTATTTTCCTTTGAAAGGAAGATTGTAGAGATGAAGATTAAATGGATTTTGATTAAAAAAATTTTTTGATTAAAAAACTCTACTGACAGGGTTTTATATCTGAGGGGAAAAAATTGCATTTCATCAATCCCACTTGCTTCACATTCTACCCTTCTTCCACAAACTTGGAAAGCTATTGCAGATCCAATTTGGTTCATTTGTCAAGTATTAATCTCTGACTTTCTGTAAACTATAATAAAAAAAGACAATGAGAATTAAGATTTGCTGATCTTTGATTAAATGTGCTGACAACAATGGTAGGTTAAAAAAGGCATGTGTTGCTATTTAATTTACCAATAAAATATATCACTAAAATTTTCTATAAGAAATCACTGAAGTCTGTTAGTCAAATTCATGCTTCCATTTGGAAATGCATGCACACATATACACACACAAATCACATACAAAATCTATTCTAATCTCTGAAAATGGGTACTTTGTATATTTATGCCAGGAGATACTCTAGTGGATTTCTAGTTTATATTATCTTGATTTTTTCATAATTTCATGTTATAGAGATTATTAAAAATACATTTTGAACTTTAGGTATTACAAATAGTAAGCCAAGTATTCTGAAAATGGAGAAACTGATAACAAAAGGTTAAGTGATCTCATTGCCAAAGTGATAGCAAGTAGGAAATAGAGGATTCATTCACGTTTTATAACCTTAAATTTAATTCTCTATTTACTATTGACTATTTGGAGTCTTGCAACAATAAAATTACTATACTGATTCTTATCTGTTTACTGATACTATGAGATATTCAAATCATTTTAAGAGTCAGAATTTTTTATTTGTTTTACTTTATTTTTTATTAATTTTATAATTATAACTTTTTTTTGACAGTACATATGCATGGGTAATTTTTTTTTTTTACAACATTATCCCTTGTACTTACTTCTGCTCTGAATTTTCCCCTCCTTCCCTCCACCCCCTCCCCTAGATAGCAGGCAGTCCCATACATGTCAAATATTTTATAGAATATCCTAGATACAATATATGTGTGCAGAAACAAATTTCCCAGTGTTCCTTCTCTGGGTGTAGCTGATTCTGCCCATCATTGATCAATTGGAACTAAATTAGCTCTTCTCTTTGTTGAAGATATCCACTTCCATCAGAATACATCCTCAAATAGTATTGTTGTTGAAGTGTATAATGATAAGTCAGAATTTTTTCAAGATGCAATCTCAAAGTCAGTCAGATCTCTCAGCATAATCATAATCCAGAAGAAAAAATGAAGAATATGTCTTTTTTATTTTTTTCTGTATTACTATTCTATAATCATCAAAAGAAAATAGACTTTCTTAGTTTCCACATTTACCTATAATCCTAAGCATATTGGCTCTAAGTTTTTTTTTTCCTTTACTATTAAACTGCATCAATCTTACAGAATTTCTAAGCAGGTATTTTATGGGCAAATAATAGGATCTTACAACCAACTGATACTAATAATAATTATAACAACAATTATGCAGCACTTCAAGTTTACAAAGTGATTTATAAATCATCTCATTTCATCCTCAGGACAAATTCAGGATGAGAGTGATTAAGGGACTTTTCCTGGGTCACTCATCTAATTAATTGAGGAAGATTGAAATTTAAATTTTCCAATCTATAAGTGCAGCTTTTATCCATTACATAACCAGACTGCTAGGATGGAAGTTTGACCATTTGGATTTTATGGTGTAAAGAGACTAAGGCCCAGAAAGTGACACATCCCAGGCCTTTCAGAGACATCATTCAAATTTGTGTCTTCTGATTCCTAATCCAGGCTTTTTTCTACTTTACCATGAAGCTATTTTTATGGATATAAATAAATATTTTAAAAGCAAATCCCATTTTACCTTTAACCTTCCTTACAAAGTTTTAATGGAATTAAATTTTTAAGTAAAATAAATTAAGATTTGATTCATTTCAATAAACACTTTTTTGTTAACTAAATAAATCAGTAAATATTTATTAAAGCCTCTTCTTTGTTAGGTTTTGTAAGTACTTGACAATTATTATCTCATTGGATCTCTACTTACAAAAATCCTGAGAATTAGGTGCTATTATTATTCCCATTTTATAGATGAATAAACTGAAACAAGTAATTTGCCCAGTGTCACATAGCTGATAAATGTTAGACCCTGGATTTGAACATGTTCCTGATTACACACCCAGAACAATTCTAATGACTACACCACCTAGCTGCCTCAAAAGAAAGTGTAGTGTTCTGGTTGTTTTTCTGGAGGTTTCTAGACTAGCCATCATTCATTTCAGCAGAGTAATCACTAGTAGAATAGCCAGGGATAAAATCCAAATTCTTTATTATCACCTTCACAATCTAGTTTTCTTCCCTGGGGACTGGACCAGCTTTCTTGAGGTCCTCTGGAATGTGTCTTGGTTTCTGTGGAGGAAGCAGGAGGACTACCACCACAGTCTCTGTCTTGAATTATTTCTCAGTCCAAGAGCTTGTACTCCAGCTTCAACCACTGTCTTCCTCCAGTCTGTCTCTGAGCCCTCCCGAGTCTGACCCTGGCCCTTCTGAGTCTGCCTCTGAGACCTTCTCTGAATCTGTCTCTAGCCCTTCTGAGTCTGAACCAGTCTCTCAGGAGAGCCACCAGGAGCCTGACCAAAGATGGAATGTCTCTGCCTGAATTTTCCCCAGTTTATATATTCTATTATAATTACATTATCATAGGTATCATTCTTGTAGAACTCTATTAAGTACTAAGTACATGTACTGAACTAGAGAACTGTTGATCACCATGCTAAATTATATAACCAATTATCTTATCAATTCCACTGAGTTAACATCTTGTAAGAAGTCTTCTTTCAAGTACAGAGTTCTGGACTATAACAGAAAGAATTGTTAGCATTAACATTTATAAACTTCTACCTTGGAAAGGTACAGTTATTTTAAAAGTTATGAGTTTTAGAAACTTCAAAAGTTAAAAGGCCAAGTTCAATATGAAAATCTTCCCAGAGAACTATTAGAACAAATCTTTGAATTTTTTTTTCTTTGTCCCTCATAGTTCCTTTATCCTTCCCCCAGCTCTTAAACACACACACACACACACACACACACACACACACACACACAGAAAAGCTTAGTTTTAGAACTGAATCTGATAGTTATCAATTAGGAGAGAACTATGTTCTTGGTTTCTTGTTGAATGCACTAAGACTTTGTTTTGGCATGAGTGTTTATTGATGACAAGGAACTATTCCAGATAATTAGCCCCTGGGCATATAAGAATCATTCAAATAAATGCTTATAGACTTGATCATATAAGACTGATAGGTTTTAAAGCCAGAGGAGAAAAGCATAATTAAAAGCATATCAGAATTCCAATTATACATAGTCAATATGTTCAGAAAACTGTCCAGATACCAAACTATAGCAAATGGACATTTGTTTCCCACAATGATTTTCTTCTTTTCTTGAAATGATTTTAAGCACCAAGTAGAGCATGAGAATGTCACAATATTATGATTTTTAACTTTGAATCTGATTAATCTGAATGGGAATCTTGCCTGAAATAAAACACCTTAAGTGTTAGTTTGACAATTTCCAAATTGTCTTTCTGATTTTCCATATACTGATGGCTTTTGCCCAAAGACAGTCTGTAAGGTATTGAGATCAGACAAGTTACTTCTCCTTCCTTTTTGATATATACTTCTAGGAAAGGGGGGTTTGCAAGATGTTTATGGGGGTTTGAACTTATTCCCCATAAGTACCTCAAATTCAATATTTCCAAAATATAACGTTATTTTCTTCCAACAAAGATCCTTTCCTAAATAATAAATAATAAAATAATAGTAATTATTTTTTATTCTTTATTTTAATTTTAATTTTTCTCAGTTACTGTAAAAATAACATTTTTGGTTATACATGAACATTATTTATATATTTCTTTATGAATAATATTGAGAGAGAAAAATTAGAACAAAAGGAAAAAAAAATGAGAATAAAACAAAAGAAAAAGGAAAAAACTGAATATTGATATACATTCAGTCTCCATATTCTCTCTTTGTATTTGAATAGCATTTTCCATTGAAAATGCTTATTGTGATTGCTTTAGATCACTAAAACACTGAGAAAAGGTATTTCTATCATAGTTGATTATTGCACAGTCTTGGTGTTATTGTGGGCAATGTATTCCTGGTTCTACTTGTTTCCCTCAATGTTAATTCATTAAATCTTTCCAGGCCTATCTAAAAGCAGCTTGTTCATCAGTTTTTTAATCAATAATATTACATTACTTTTATATACAATAATTTATTTACCCATTCCCCAACTGATGGGCATCTACTCATTTTCCAATTCTTTGGTATCACAAAAAGAGCTGCTAGAAATATTTTTGCACATGTGGGTACTTTTCCCTCTTTTTACACTTTTTATTATTGTCAAGGACAACATCATTTTTTTTCAGCTACTCAGATTCTTGACCTTGGAGTCATACTCAACTTTTCAATCTCCTCTACAGATGCATATCCATTCCATTCATCTGTCAGATTTATCATTTTGAACTCCAAAGCATCTGATGATTCTGTTCCCTTCTCTCTACATACATGTCCACCATCATAGTTTAGGTTTTTTCAGTTCTACCTTCTTTTGTTGAAATATTTTCCTAATTGATTTTAATTCCTCAAGTCTTCTCCCATTTCACTCCAAAGAACCAACAGATGGATTTCTCCAAAATAGAAGTCTGATCATATCATTCCTTTGGTTTGTAAAATCTAGTGGTATTCTGTTATCCCAAATGTCAAAGAAAGATTTATTTTTGTCTTTTATTGCCCTAAATACAATCTGGGTCCAAACTATGTATCTATTCTTATTACACATTTTTTGTCTGTCTTTTGTACTGTGTGCAAATGGCCTGGGTGTTTCTGTCATGGGATGTTCTACTTTTGTCTCTATAACTCTGCATCTTTGCCTCTTTTAATTGTTAATTTTCTTTACAGCTTAGATGAAGTACAAATGTCAAAAAAAGATTCTTTCTTATTTCCTTAGCTACTAGAACCAAATCCACAAAAATTATCTTGTATTCATTTTGTAACTGATTATTGTATTAATGTGCATATTTTCTTTTTGATAGAATGACAGCTTCCAGAGTATCAGGACATCATTTATGTCTTTGAATTCCTAGCATGTAGCACAGTAGCTGCCATTTAAAAAATACTTAATAAATTCTTTGATTGAAATAATCAAATATTAAAGTATATGGATATAATATGAATTACTTGGGGGTTACATTTAGAGCTTCTTGATTTGTTCATACTTTTCAAGAGATGTTGAGCTCAATTTTATCATTAATACTTTATAATATGAGATAACAAAACATACTATGAAATGTGCAAGGATACAGTTCCGCAAAACAAGAGAAGGGAATTGTAAGGGTCATTTAAATGGGCGGCACCACAGCACAACAGAAGATTTGAGTGGCCCAGAAGTAATCTCTGTGGATATAGGACTGCCCTGTGGGTGGGATCCTGGCCGTATTAAGATAGCTTTGTAATGGGTGATGGCTCTCTCACTGGTTGGCTGTGTGTGAGAGACCTCACAGGCCCTTTATAAGCCCACTGCAGATAGCAGTCGCTCTCTTTAACCTGGCTCCCTAACCTAGGGTAGCTGAGCCAAGCTGATGGATAGCTGAGAGGTAAGGAGTTTGGTAATAAACACATGGGTCTTCAGACCAGGTGTTCACTACTAAACTCTAAATAAAATTAACTCAACTCCTTTATTTCTTAATTTTTTACCTTGTTTTTTCAAACATAATACTTTGCAGAAAGTCCAAACTTTGTCAAACTTTTGAAGTCAACAATTTGTCTTTAAGATATTGTCTTCCTTTACTATCTTATTTTCCTAGTGTTCTTGGAAGACACCCAGTTTTTTATTTAATATCCAATGTTCAACAACTATGTAAAAAAGTAAAAGCAAAAAATGATTCATTTTTGAAATGGTAGAACTCCACCTCAGAAGAGGAATCTAGTGATCTGTATGTTTACAAATCAATAGCTGAAAGGAACCCTAGAAAGGAATTTACTATGTAAGTCCCATAGAAATGAAACAACTTATCCTTTGTGCCCCTTTAACATGTGTAATGAACCTCAGAGCAAGAATTAGAACTCAGGTATTCTGACTCCAGATCCATTGTCCTGTGGATATTCATATATTAGACTAGCATTTTAATGAAAAATTAAAAAAAAGTGATTCCCCAACTTCAAATTGTTACTTTATTATTTTGGTGGTAATAATAGTAGAATGTTTATAACAAATCTACCAACTACATAGCAAAGAAAGACTCTAAAAGAAAATTTATCTTTGGGGAGAAAAGAAGGACATTCATTAAAACAATGAATCATTTTTGATAAGAAGAACAGAGCTGAACAGAAAATTTGATCTGCAAATAAAAGACTTAAGAGAAGCATAAAAAGCTAAATGAAACAAATATATGTGTGTGTGTGTATGTGTGTGTGTGTGTGTGTGTCTGTGTTAAAGGGTAAAATATTTACATCCCTACATGGGAATGTGATACATGCAACTCTTGAGAACTATTGCTTTGTCAGGACACTTATAAGGGCCATACTTAGAGGGTGTGGGTATAAGTTGAATTTAATGTGATGATATAAAAAAGAAATTAGGAGTGGAAAAGGAATTGTACTGGAAGAAGAGGAAAATGGAGTTAAATAGGTTATATTATATCAAAAGAAAAGGCAAAAAAGACAGTACACCTAAGAGAATGAAGAGAAGGACATGAACATAGTTTGAAACAATTTCATTGGTTTTGGCTCAAAGAAGGAATAACATACATACTTGGGTATAGAATTGTGTTTACCCTATGAGAAAGATTAGAAGTAAAAGAGGAAAGGGATAACAAAGGAAAGGGCTGAAAAAAGGGAAGACATTGAGGGAGGTGATGGTGAGAAGCAAAACACTTGTGAGGAGAAAAAAGCTAAAAGGAGAAGAAAAGTATAACTTGGAAAAATACAATGGCAGGAAATACAGAGTTAATAATCTTAACTGTGAATGTGATTGGAATGAACTCTCCCATAAGGTAGAACCATAATAGAATGGATTAAAAGACAGAATCCTACAACATATTGTTTACAAGAAACATATCTGAAACAAAGAGATACTATGTGGAATAAAGGCAAAAGAATAGAGCAGAATATATTATGCTAAAGTAAAAAAAAAAGGCAGGGGCATCTATTTAGATCAAGATAACCAAAAGATGCAATTAAAAGACATAAAGAAAGAAACTACATCTTTCCAAAGGGTCTTATAAATAACGCAATACTATCATTAGTATGATAAATATATCAACTAAACATATGAACCAAATGACTTAGCATTCAAATCCCTGGAGAAGAAGTTAAGAAAAAAGGTAACAAAATTATAGTAATGGAGCATCTCAATCTTCCTCTATCACAACTAGGTAACTCCAACCACAAAATAAATAAGAAGTTAAGGAGTTGAATAGAATTTTAGAAAAATTAGTCATGAAAAGCCTCTAGAGAAATATGAATGAGTATAGAAAGGAGTACATTCTTTCTCCATGGTATATAAAAATCATGCAAAAATTGACCACATATTAGGGCACAAAAACCTCACAATCAAATGCAGAAAGGTAGAAATACAAATATATCCTTTTCAGGTCATAATGCAATAAAAATTATGTGAAGTAGCGAGTCATGGATATATACCATAATTTACCCAACCATTCTCCAATTGATGGACATCCATTCATCTTCCAGTTTCTAGCCACTATGAAAAGAGCTGCCACAAACATTTTGGCACATACAGGGCCCTTTCCCCTCCTCAGTATTTCTTTGGGATATAAGCCCAATAGCAGCAATGCTGGATCAAAGGGTATGCACAGTTTCATAACTTTTTGAGCATAATTCCAGATTCCTCTCCAGAATGGCTGGATTCTTTCACAACTCCACCAACAATGTATTAGTGTCCCAGTTTTCCCACATCCCCTCCAATATTCATCATTATTTGTTCCTGTCATCTTAGCCAATCTGACAGGTGTGTAGTGGTATCTCAGAGTTGTCTTAATTTGTATTTCTCTGATCAGTAGTGATTTGGAACACTCTTTCACATGAGTGGATATAGTTTCAATTTCATCATCTGAGAATTATCTGTTCATATCCTTTGACCATTTATCAATTGGAGAATGGTTTGATTTCTTATAAGTTAGAGTCAATTCTCTATATATTTTGGAAATGAGACCTTTATCAGACGTTAAAACTTTAACTTTAAAAATATTTTCCCAATTGTTACTTCCCTTCTAATCTTGTTTGCATTAGTATTGTTTGTACAGAAACTTTTTAGTTTGATGTAATCAAAATCTTCTATTTTACGATCAATAATGATCTCTAGTTCTCCTCTGGTCATAAATTCCTTACTCCTCCACAGGTCTGAGAGGTAAACTATTCTCGGTTCCTCTAATCTATTTATGATCTCATTTTTTATGCCTAAATCATGGACCCATTTTGATCTTATCTTAGTATATGGTGTTAAGTGTGGGTCCATATCTAATTTCTGCCATACTAATTTCCAGTTTTCTCAACAGGTTTTTCCAAATAATGAATTTTTATCCCTAATGTTGGTATCTTTGGGTTTGTCAAAGACTAGATTGCTATAGATGTACCCATTTTTGTCCTTTGTATCTAATCTGTTCCACTGATATACCTTTCTATTTCTTAGCCAGTACCAAATGGTTTTGGTGACTGCTGCTATATAATATAGCTTTAGATCAGGTACACCTAGACCACCTTCATCTGACTTTTTTTTTTATTAGTTCCCTTGCAATTCTCGACCTTTTATTCTTCCATATGAATTTTGTTGTTATTTTTTCTAGGCCATTAAAATCGTTTCTTGGGAGTCTGATTGGTATAGCACTAAATAAATAGATTAGTTTGGGGAGTATTGTCATCTTTATTATATTCGCTCGGCCTATCCAAGAGCACTGAAGGTCTTTCCAATTATTTAAATCTGACTTTATTTTTGTGGCAAGTGTTTTGTAATTTTTCTCATATAATTCCTGACTATTCTTTGGTAGATGGATTCTCAAATATTTTATACTCTCTACATTTGTTTGGAATGGAATTTCTCTTTGTATCTCTTGCTGTTGCATTTTGTTGGTGATATATAAGAATGCTGAGGATTTATGTGGATTTATTTTGTATCTTGCCACTTTGCTAACATTCTGAATTATTTCTAATAGCTTTTTAGCAGAGTCTTTGGGATTGTCTAAGTATACCATCATGTCATCTGCAAAGAGTGATAGTTTGATTTCTTCATTTCCTACTCTAATTCCTTGAATCTCTTTCTTGGCTCTTATTGCCGAGGTTAGCATTTCTAGTACTATATTGAATAGTAATGGTGATAGTGGGCAACCTTGTTTCACTCCTGATCTTACAGAGAAAGGTTCCAGTTTATCGCCATTACATATGATGTTTAGTGATGGTTTTAAATATATGCTCCTTATTATTTTAAGGAATAGTCCATTTCTTCCTTTACTCTCAAGTGTTTTTAGTAGGAATGGATGTTGGATTTTATCAATTGTTTTTTTCTGCATCTATTGAGATGATCATATGTTTTTTGTTAATTCGGTTATTGATTTAGTTGATTATGCTAATAGTTTTCCTAATATTGAACCAGCCCTGCATTCCTGGTATAAATCCCACTTGGTCAGAGTGTATTATCCTGGGGATGATTTTCTGTCATCACTTTGCTAATATTTTATTTAAGATTTTAGCATCAATATTCTTTAGGGAGATTGGTCTATAATTTTCTTTCTCTGTTTTCAGCCTACCCAGTTTAGGTATCAGTGACACGTCTGTGTCATAAAAGGAGTTTGATAGGACTCCTTCAATCCCTATTTTTTCAAATAGTTTATATAGCATTGGAGTTAGTTGTTCTTTAAATGTTTGGTAGAATTCACATGTATATCCATCTGGTCCTGGGGATTTTTTCTTAGGGAGTTGGTTCATAGCTTGTTCTATTTCTTTTTTCTGAAATCGGACTATTTAGACTATTTACTTCTTCCTCTGTTAATCTGGGCAAGCTATATTTTTGAAGGTATACTTCCATTTCATTTAAGTTATCAAATTTATTTGCATAAAGTTGAGCAAAGTAGCTCCTAACTATTGTTTTAATTTCCTCTTCACTAGTGGTGAGTTCTCCCATTTCATTTTTAAGACTAACAATTTGCTTTTCTTCTTTCCTATTTTTAATCAGATTTACTAAGGGTTTGTCTATTTTGTTTTTGTTGTTTTTTTTTTTCATAGAACCAACTCTTAGTTTTATTAATTCAATAGTTTTTTTTTTTTTGTTTTTGTTTTTTTTACTTTCAATTTTATTAATCTCACCTTTTATTTTTAGAATTTCAAGTTTCTTGTCTGTCTGGGGGTTTTTAATTTCTTCCTTTTCTAGCATTTTTAGTTGTAAGCCCAATTCGTTGACCTTCTCTTTCTCTATTTTATGCAAGTAGGCCTCTAGAGATATAAAACTTCCCCTTATTACTGCTTTGGCTGTATCCCACACATTTTGGTATAATGTCTCATTATTGTCTTTTTCTTGGGTGAAGTTATTAATTATGTCTATGATTTGCTGTTTCACCCAATCATTCTTTAGTATAATATTATTTACTTTTAAATTATTTTTTGGTCTATTTTCCCCTGGATTTTTATTAAATGTAATTTTCATTGCTATGTGGTCTCAAAAGGATGCATTTACTATTTCTGCCTTACTGCATTTGATTTTGAGGTTTTGATTTCCTAGTATATGATCAATTTTTGTATAGGTTTCATAAACTACTGAGAAGAAAGTATACTCCTTTCTGTCTCCATTTAGCTTTCACTTAAGATCTATCATATCAAACTTTTCTAATATTTTATTTACCTTTTTGACTTCTTTTTTATTTATTTTGTGTTTTGATTTATCTAGTTCTAAGAGTGCAAGGTTGAGATCTCCCACTATTATAGTTTTGCTATCTATTTCTTTTTGCAGCTCTCTTAATTTCTCTTTTAAGAATTTAGATGCTGCACCACTTGGTGCATATATGTTTAATATTGATACTGCTTCATTATTTATGCTACCTTTTAGCAGGATATAATGCCCTTTCTTATCTCTTTTAATTAGATTAATTTTTGTTTTTGCTTGATCTGATATGAGGATGGCTACCCCTGCTTTTTTGGCTTCACTTGAAGCACAGTAGATTCTGCTCCACCCTTTTACTTTTATTTTGAATGTATCCCCTGTTTCAGCTGTGTTTCCTGTAAACAACATATAGTAGGATTCTGGCTTTTAATCCAGTCTGCTAACTGCTTCCTCTTTATGATGTAGTTTACCCCATTCACTTTTATGGTTAGAATGACTAATTCTATATTACTTGTCATCCTGTTAACCCCTGCTTATGCTTTTCTCCTTTCCTTCCCTCTTATCCCCCTACCCAGTATTAAACTTTTGAATACCACTTGCTTTTCACAGCTTTCCCTTTTTAGTATCTCTCCCCCACCTTAAAGTTTCTCTTCCTATTTTACCCCATTTTCTCATAATTTCTGTACTCCCTTTCTTTTAGCTTACTCCTTCCCTCTCACTTTTCAATGAAGTGGAAGAAGTTTCCCCATAAATCAAATATGTCTATTGATACACATTATGCTCATCCCCCTCCTTTCTTTCTCTCAAATATAATAGGTTACCTTTGCCTCTTCACTTTACCCTTTTTTATGGTATAATTTCCTTTCCACTTCTAATTTCTAGGATAAATTATACACATGTTCTGTACATATCTTTATGGCAGAAATATAGTTCTCAAGATTTCTTTTTACCTTTTTAGAAATCTCTTGAGTTCTGTATTTGACAATCAAACCTTTTGTGTAGATCTGTTTTTTTTTTTGTTTGTTTGTTTGTTTGTTTTTCATCAAGAGTAGATGGAATTCATTTATTTCATTAAATGTCCATCTTCTTCCCTGGAAAACGATGCTCATTTTTGCTGGGTAAGTTATTCTTGGCTGCATACCAAGTTCCTTAGCCTTTTGGAATATCATATTCCAGGCCCTTTGTTCTTTTAATGTGGATGCTGCTAGATCCTTGGTTATCCTTATTGTAGCTCCTCCATATCTGAATTGCTTTTTTCTAGCTTCCAATATTTTTTTCCTTTGTCTGGTGGTTCTTGAACTTGGCCACTATATTTCTTGGCGTTTTGATTTTAGGGTCCCTTTCAGTAGGTGATTGATGAATTTTTTCAATGTCTATTTTACCCTCTGTTTCCAAAATATCTGGGCAGTTCTCTTTGATAATTTCATGGAAAATAGTGTCCAAGCTCTTTTTTTCCTCACATTTTTCAGGGAGTCCGATTATTCTCAAATTGTCTCCTCTGGATCTGTTTTCCAGGTCTGTTGTCTTTCCAATAAGGTACTTTACAATTATTTCATTTTTCTGGTTTTGCTTGACTACTTCTTGGTTTCTCCTTGAGTCATTCATTTCTACTTGTTCGAGTCTAATTTTCAATGATGTATTTTCTTCACTCACTTTTTTTATATCTTTTTGTAATTGTAATTGTCCAATTGAGTTTTTATCTTCTATGGAATTTTTTTTTCATTTTATCCATTTCATTTTTTAGAGAGCTGTTTTCTTTTTCCAACTCACTAATTTTGTTTTTCAATGATTTGATTTCTTTATCCACTCTGTCTTTAAATGCATGGGATGACTTCTCCAGACTCTCTTGCCAAGCTTCCCTTTCCTTTTCCCATTTCTCTTCTAGCTCTCTTGTGAGAGCCTTTTTGATTTCCTCTATGAGAGTGTTATGTATTGAGAAGCAGATCATATTTCCTTTAGGGGATTCCTCTGGAGACAATCTACTTTTAGCCTGAATCAACAGGATGATTTCAGAGAGCCCTAAAGTGACTTACATGAAGTGATACTAACTGAAATGAGCAGAACCCAGGAGGTCATTGTAAACATGGCAACAGCAAGATTATCTGATAATCAATTCTAATCAACGTGGCTCCTTTCACCAATAAGGTGATTAGGCAAGTTCCAATGGACTTTTGATGAAGAAAGCCATCTGCACCCAGTGAGAGGACTGTGGGGACTAAGTGTAGATCCCAACATAGTATTTTCACCTTTTTATTGTTATTTGCTTACAATTTATTTTCTTTCTCATTTTTTCCCTTTTTGATTTTTCTTGTACATCATGACAATTGTGGAAATATGTATAGAAGAATTGCACATGTTTAACATATATTGGTTTACTTCCCATCTAGGGAAGAGGGTGGAAGAAAGGAAAGGAAAAAAAAATTGGAACACAAACTTTTGCAAAGGTGAATATTGAAAATTTTCTGAGCATAAGTTTTGAATATAAAAAACTTATTTAAAAAAAGAACATTTTGTCAAGATCTTATCTCCCTGCCCTTGTTCTAGCAGAAATTATGCTTATTCATTAAAAAAAAATCACCCATTTATTAGATAGTATACTCCTCGAGGAAAAGTATTTAAGTATTTTGTCATTTTTCATATTTGAATACCAAGTGCCTAGTAAAATGCCCTGAACATAGCAGTCATTTAACCAATATTTATTCAATCAAATGAGCATAAAGACTAAACTCAGGAGAATATACACCATATTTCCTGAAGGTACTTATTTGTGGTAGCAACAATATGCTAATTATAAAAACTAAATAACTGAGTGTGAATAAATTTTAGGTGCTATCTAGCTTTCTTCTTTTCTTATGGAAAATACTCATTTTGGGGATCCAAAGAAGATTAATTATAAAGTGGTTTGCCAAGGTATTTTTAAATTGCTTAACTATATATATATATATATATATATATATATAAGCATATATGAAGCTAAAAAAATAAATATTTCAAACTTATTTCCAGGACTATAATAATAATAATAATAATAATAACCTCCATGATAGTATTAAATACTGGTATTTATAGAACTTTGTGTTTGCAAAAATGCTTTATGTATTATCTCCTGTGATCCTCATAATAATCCTATGAAGAAGATACTATTCTTTATCCCCATTTTACAGATAAAGAAACAGACACTGATGGATTAAATGATTTACCCAGAACAGGGTACAAGGAAGGATTTAAAGTTATGTTTTCCAGACTCCATCTCCCATTGTCTTATTACCTAGCTTTTTGAGAAAAATCCTAGAAATAAATTTTGAAGTTCTTTACACATTTACCATTATAATAATTTAATTATTTTAATGTACAGATTATTTTAAATACTCTTGCTGTGTTTCTGTATAATTTTGCTATATAGGTGATGTTAACTTAACATCTGACAGGCTCACATATAATCCCTTCCATGCAAATGTCCATAGAGAAACAACCTTGACTATGGGAAGTATCTTCCTTTTCTACTGTCTAATCTCACTTCTCTTCTACTTTTTATCTTTCCCCTTCTTGTGGCTACTATTTAGGACTTTTTCTTCCATCAGCACAGGATTCCAGGACTAACATTGATTGTGAAAACTTATCTATCTATCTATCTATCTATCTATCTATCTATCTATCTATCTGTCTGTCTATGCTTTGTCTGCCATTTATGCAATTTCAGTACTAAAGTCCTTTGCAATGTAGTCTTCTCTCTTCATTTTCATTGCCTTTTCAATCCCTTCCACCTAGAGTCAATTCTACTGGAAATTCAGCTTTTTACAGAATTACAGAATTTGAAATGATAAAGGTTATTGTGTGTCAAGGGATATATTTGTGACAGATTCCCAGAAGAAATTTTAGTCCATAAATTGGGAGTAAAGTGATACTATAATCCAACATAAACTCAGATGAGTTTTCAATCACATAGAGGTAATAATTAAAGACATGAGGATATATAAAAGTGTTAAAAGATAGAATGTAAGGGAAAATGAGATAAATGCCCAAAATATAGCACCCTTTTTCATTCATCATTTTCAGGATATTATTTCCTCATCATCATTGCTATTATCAAGATCAATTTTATCATCATCTCATTATAAAAGTATCTATATAGTGTTTTCAGATTAGCAGATCACTTTAAACACACTATTTGATTTTATTTTCTGAACAACTATTGGAAGCCAGTTTTATTATTGTCCCTATTAAAAAGTGGAAGGACTCCAATACAAGAGAATAGGAAGGATCAGGCAGAGTAAAAAGATAAAATAAACAAGTAAGCAAACATCTGAGAAGTCCACTGTCATAAAAGTCAAGGCAGGAGGGAGTTTCAAGGAGAGGAGTGATTATCAGTGCCCAATGCTTTGGAGTGGTTTTAGATTAGACATGAGATAAAGTCATGGAAGGAAATTATCCATGATGTGAAAACCATAATAAATATAAATATGCCCAGGAGATCAGCAATGCTAAGTTGGTGAAAGAATAAAGACAGAAAAAGGTAAAACACATTGTTGCATTGTACTGTACCTGATTTTATATCTTTTAATTATTTTACTATATGGAACAGAAAACTACTAGCATAATGCCATACTCCATTTTTTTTGTAAGCCACATTACATTTAATAAACGTTTTATGCTACAACTGATAATTGAAGCAATCTGAAAAATTGTGGAGTCACTTTGGGAAATGTTAAAAAGTTTTCCAATGACATCGTCCATTACTTTTGGCCAACACAAGCTCATTTTTATTTATTATAAACTATACTTTGAAGTTTCTAGCCAAAAAATTAATGCTGGCACTTGAAATTATAGCAAATATAAATAAGCAAAGATTCAGATATAAACATTATAGATATGAAAGTTAGCTCATGCAAATCAACAGAGACAAATGAACACACAAACCAACCTAGTTATTTGACTTCATCATGGTGATGTGCAAGTAAAAATTAGATTTTGAGAATCATTTTAATTGAGGCAAAACTTAATTTCTGAATTTGAGTAAACAAATCAATTGCAAAAAACATAAATAAATATAATTTACAACAAAAAAATTGATTTATTAAATTGATGCAACAGTATAATCAGAAAGGAGAGCTAATTTTTCTACAACTGAGATTGAACTTTAAAAAAAATCTACAAAATAACAAAAAATTCATATACTTTTGATGTGAAATTTTTCTGGAGTATTTTCATCTCACATCTAAAAACAACCAAAAAAAAGGAACCAAAATACTGTTTTTTAGAGTTAAAGAACAAAGCAGCTCAGGATTTCAGAGTAAAAAATACCTTAATAACCTCTTTTCTCTAACAAAATCTCCTCCACAAAAAGGTAGCTAAAAAAAGATCTTATTTCAGGCTTTCCTTGGGAATTTCCAATGAAGAGAAATTTATTACTTCCCTAAAAACCTTTTTTTTTTTTTTTTTTTTTTTTTTTAATTTCCATTGATTTCTTTAGTTCTGTCCTTGGAATAAAGGAAAGCACAGTTAATCCTCCTTTTTGATACTTGAAAACCAATATAACATCCCGCTTAATTATTAGTGGAACAGTGAACTAGGTGTGGAGTTAGGAAGATTTTGAATTCAAATCTGACCTCAAACACTAGCTATGTGACTCTGGGCCAGTCCTCTGGCTGCATGTTTTCTTAATTGTTAAAGGGAGATAATGATAGCACCTACCTCCCAAGTTTTATGAGAGAATGTTTTTGTGAAGTACTAAGCAAAGTGACTGATAGGAGTTACTTAATAAATGCTTTTTCTTTCCTCTCTTCCCTTCCTTTTTTCCTCCTTTTCTTTCTTCCTATCCTTCTTCTTCTCTGCTTCTTTCCCTCACTCCCTTTTCTTCCCCATTCTCCCTTTCTTCTTTTCATCTTTCCCTCCCCTCCTCCTTCCTTTTTTGCTTCCATTCTTCCTTCCATAGTTAAAGAAAACATCCCTTTTCTTTTTTTTTTTTCAAATGATTCTCATAAAGCACAAACTAGAAGGCCTTCATTATCCTTATAAAACTAATTCTGATGCATTCTAAAACCCTGTGCCCCAACCTTAACAGCACTCTAGAAATGGTTTGACCATGATGTACATGATAGGATCATTATTTCTTCTATCTTAGACATCAAGAAACCTACTTTCCTCATACAATCCACAATCTCATTACTTCAGTTATATCTTACCCTTGATTCAAACTAAATATTCATTTTAAACAGCCTCTCAGATCTTCTTCAGATTAGTCTATTTATCTGCCTATTCCTTGTCCACATTATAGTATCAAAGTAGATTTTTAAAAATATATAAGAATATATTTATCTTCATTAAATTTCACCTTATTAGATCTTACCCAATTTTTTTAACATGCAAAGATATGAGCATTTCTGTCCCTCAAATTCTTTCACAAACCTAAAATCACAATTCATATTCAGATATTTTAATTAAATTGAGATTCTTTTAAAATTCTGCATTTTTAAATTTTTGAAAAACGATTTAACATTATAATGGCATATAATGGAAGCAGGAAAATAGAGTGAAATGAATATTTGATTTGGAGTTCAATTAATCAGACTTATGACCCAGTTCTTTCTACTGCATGTGTGAATTGTCTGGACATGTCACTTTACCTCTCTGGACCTCAGTTACTTAATCTGTAAAATGATGATGTTGGATTAGATGACCTTGCTACTTATCATTCTCTTTTGAAAATTAAATTTATTTTTTGAGACCTTTTAATTTTAGAACTGTGTTTCTCCTTGCCTACCCTGCACTAAAAAGGGTCACCATTTAACACAAATTTGTAAACATTTGCAACATAATATTATGCATGCTTCTTTTTATCATTTTTCCCTGAAGTGGATGGCATCTTTCTTAATAGGCAATTTGTAGTTGATTTGAGTACATATAATATTCATAATATCTTGGTGGTTTGCAATTATTCTTTGAACTATATTAATTTTACCATATACACTACTCTTTTAGTCCTATTCATTTTACTTTTCATTATGCATGCAAATATATCCATGTTTTTCTAAAATCAACCAGATTTTATTATAGCACAATAGTGCTTCATTATAATCATATACCACAACTTGTTTAGTTACTCCTCACTTGAAGAGCACTCCTTCAATTTGCAGTTTTTTGACACCAAAAAGAGAGTTGCTATAAATATTTTAGTACATATGGATTCTTTTCTTTGATAATCTTGGAAAAGAGATTTAATAGTGGTTTTGCTGGACCAAAAGGCAGTGCCTTCAAAAAGTGGGACATGTTGTTTTTTGGGGAATCAAAGCTAATTTTCAGCCTGGATTTTTTTTTTTATTTTATCATTTTTTTGTTTTTGGTTATTCAATTCTTTATTTGTTAATATGTTTTATACAAAAGGAAGAATTATGAGAAACCACTTGGAAAGTCAAATCTGATTACAAGGAATCTGCAGTTATAACAAGGACAATAAGTTCACATTATGAAATAAGGCTTACATCAATGTATTTCTCCTTCTTTGGTGATGCATCTGTGAAGGAAAAATCAAAGACATTTCTGGACTTAAATAGCATACCAATGAAGACAGAAATAAAATCATTCTCTTCAACTCCCTAAATTATAAAATGATTTTTATGACAACCTCAATGGACTCGTTTTTATTGGAATATAAAACATTGGACAGATTTTATCAGTGGATGGCTAATGGAAAGAAACAGCAAGGCTTGGAAGCATAAAGGGACTTTTATAGGAAGGAAAACAAATGAGAAGTGAAAGTCAATTTTGGAAAAATTTGTGCCATGCATGAAGATGAAAGGAGCACATTGGGATTATTAAGGAATCAATTTTCTAACAGGCTATAATGAAATAGGTATTGGAAATGTTCAGGCCTCTTTTGAGACAGATGACTCCACAAATGGGACACTGGAGCTGCAGTCAGCAAGATGAGTTTAAATCCAACCTCAGACAATTGCTGGCTCTATGTGAACTTAGACCTATTGTCAGCTTCATCTATAAAATGAGAATAATAATACTACCACACAGAGAGACATATACAGAGTGAAGTAAAAAGTGAAGTAAAAAAAAGTGTAAAAAAGTGTAAAAAAAAAAAGTAAAGATAGCAATTCTTTTTCTTTTCTTTTTTTAAAAGTTTTTTTTTTTTTATTTTCAAAACACATGCACAAATAATTTTCGACATTCACCCTTGCAAAACCTTGTGTTCTGAAATGTTTTCTTCCTCCTACTCCTTCCCCTAGATGGCAAGTAATCCAATATATTTTAAACAAGTGGAATTCTTATACATACATACATACATATATATATATATATATATATGTATGTATGTATGTATATATACATAGCCACAATTATCACGCTTCACAAGAAATATAAAATCAAAAAAGAAAAAAATGAGAAAGGAAACAAAATGTAAGCAAACAACAACAAAAAAGTGAAAATACTATTTCATGATCCACAGTCCTCTCTCCTGGTATAGATGGCTCTCTTCTTCACAAAAGAATTGAAACTGGCCTGAATTAGCTCATTGTTGAAAAGAACGAAGTCCATCAGAATTGATCAACACAACAATTTTGTTGTTGTTGTGTACAATGCTCTCCTGGTTTTACTCACTTCACTTAGCATCAGTTTATGCAATCTGGAAGAACAAAAGGTCAATAATAAAAGGGGAATCAATGGAAAAAATACTAAGGATTGTGGCTTAGCAGAACCAAATCTAAAACTACATTATAAAGCAGCAGTCATCAAAACCATTTTGTACTGACCATGAAATAGTATGATGGATCTCAGTGGAATAGATTGGATACACACAACACAATAATCAATAATTATAGTAATCTAATATTTGACAAATCCTCAAACTCCAGCTTCTAAAACAAGAACTCATTAAATGACACAATTTTCCTGGGAAAACTGGAAATTAACATATCAGAATCTCAGCCTAAAGCTATATCTCACACATGATACAAATTTTGATATGATTTGGGCATGAAGGCCGATACCATAAATAAATTAGGAGAGTAAGGGATAATTTACCTATCAGATCTTTGAGGAATAGAGGAATTTATGACCAAAGAAGAATAGAGAACATTATGAAAAAATAAATACACAACTTTGGTTATATCAAATTTAAAAGATTTTGTACAAACAAAACCAATAAAAACAAGATTAAAATGGAAGTACAAAGTTGGGGAAAATTCTTTATACCCAGTCTTTCTGACAAATGTCTCATTTCTAAATTATATTAAGAATTGTGTCACATGTATATGTTTCTCCCAATTGATAAATGGTCAAATGATATAAAGACAATTTTCAGAAGACAAAACTAAAGCCATCTATAGTTATATGAAAAAAATATTCTAAATCACTATTGATTAGAGAAGTGCAAATTAAAACAACTGTGAGGTATCACCTCACACTTCTCAGATTGTCTAAGAAGATAAGAAAAGCGGTGATATGGGAAAACTGGGATACTAATGCATTATTGATAGAGGTGTGAAATGATCCAACAATTCTGGAGAGTAATTTGGAACTATGTGCAAAGGATTATAAAACTATGCATACCCTTTGACCCAGATGTGCCATCCCTGGGTCTGTATTCCAAGGAAAGGAGAGAAAAAGAATCTACATGTGCAAAAATGTTTGTAGCAGCACTTTTTGTGGTAGGAAAGAATTGGAAAATGGGTAGATAGCCATCAATTGGGGAATGGCTGAACAAGTTGTGTTATATGAAGATAATGGAATAATATTATTCTATAAAAATGATGAACAAGCTAATTTTAGAAAAGCCTGCAAAAATTTACAAGAACTCATGTTGAGGGAATCAAGTAGAACCAGAAAAGCATTGTACACAATAATAGTAAGAATGTGCGGTGATCAACTGTAAAAGATTTGGTTCTTCTCAGTGCTTCTTTTATCCAAAGCAATCCTATGTGCTTCTAGAAAAAGAACAACAGAGACTGATTATTTATGAAAGCATGTATTTCTATTATGTTCAGCTTATTTTTAAAAGACTTACCAAATTTAACATAGCAGCCCCACTTCTTCCTTGCTCATCTGTCCCTTTTGGACACCTTCTCATCTTCTGTATATGTTTAAATATTTCATTTATGCTTCTATTTTTTTTACCCAACATCCTCACTTCCTTCTTCCCATCCCATCAAAAATCTTCCCTGCTTAAAAATAGTGAACCAAAACAAATTCCCATCTTGGTTGTAAAATATATATCTTTCTAGATCTAAGAAGTGGCAAAAATGCTTCACCATCAATGTTCTGGATTGATGATTCAGCACTGCATTCATTAGAGTTTTCTAAATATTTCTAAATTGTTTTCCTTAGTGATAATATAGTTGCTGCATTAATTGCTTGTTTGGTTCAGCTGTCTTCACTCTGCATCAATTCATACAAATCTTAAGGAGCTGTTTTTAATTTTCTCTTTGTAACCCCAATGCATAATAGAATGCCAGGGATGATGGATGAATTGCCAAGTTCAGACTTGTTATGAATACAGGCAGGAATGCAATTCTTAAACCATGCCTTACGCAGATTCTGGTTTTCAACTTTCAGACAACCTAATATCTTGGGCTGGAAGAAAACTGGACACTTTTAATTAAGAGTTTCAGAGCAGGTGGGAACCTTAGTGCTTAATTCATTCAAATCCCTGCTTTAATAGAAGAAATAAGCTAAGTATCAAGACCAAGTTATCTGCCATTCAGACAGAACTAAGAGTTAATCCTGTTCTTCACCCTCCAAAGCAAAAATGCTACCAGTCTTTCTGTTTTTAGAATATACATACTGGAAATCCTATTTTACTTTTCCCAATTTCAGACTTTAGAGAAAACTTGAAAGACTACAAAATATACTTTAATTTAGAATAAACAAAATTTAAAATTTCCTCTTTTTTTGTCTCAGAGAAATGAGTGTAATAATTATTGTGATAATGATAAAAATGTTGAAAGAGGTGTCTTTTTCATGACTGTGCCTTTTCTCATAGAGAATATTTAGATTACACATAAGTTTTTTGTATATGAAAGCAGCATTTGCAATGGTAAACACAATTGCCACAAGGATCACTCCAACAGTGATTACTACTTTAGTTTCTGGTACTAATACCAAAACACATACAATCATAAGGAACATTATGATCATAAATGACTTTAAAATACTGAAAAAAGACAAAACAAACACTTCAACACTTGGTCAGATTTTACTATATATTAAAGCTTCTTAAACTGTAGCTTGTGACTTCATATAGGATCACATAACTGAATATGGGGGTTGGGTTGTGAAAAATTTATCAACAAAAATGTATCAAATATTTTGCAAACTCTTTATTAAAGAATTATTAAAGTTGCAGGTTTTATCGCCTATATTCCAATGTGTTCAGGTCCATGAGTAATTCTTCAACTTTTATCCACTTAGGAGATTGGTTTTAGTTATCTAGATAGATGCCTTTTCTCCCCTAACAAATTGAAAATTCCCAGAGGTCAGAGGCTTTGTCTTATTCATCTTTGTAACATCCACAGTGTCTAGCACTACATGTTCAGAAAATGAATCATTTTTTTCTGCCTCATTGTCCAGGATGGCCAAATTGTGAAAAAGCTATACCATTGCACTAATACACATGGAAAGTTAAGAGGCCTAGAAGATCTCTGGTATGCTGTTTAGTTGCTATTGAAGTTTTATGGGAGTATATGGGCAAGAGATAAATACCAAACAAGTGATTGGCTTCGTAATTGCATCAATTGATAGTTAACATCAGTAGGATCAAAGAGACATTAAAGCATTTAAGGATATAATGAAAGCAAAGAAATGTATTTTATTTCTTCTCTTTGTTTTATTAAATTGGTTGATGAAGGAAGCAACCTCAATAATAAGACCATGGCCTGAAATAAATCATAAATGACAAGTAATATGCATATATAATATATGTATCTTCTAGGAGTGGAAGAAAGCAAGAAACATGAGTTAATGCCTTGTATCTCTTATTTTTCTTCTCTTGTTAAATTCTTTTTTTTAATTAATTTTATAATTATAACTTTTTTTTTGACAGTACATATGCATAGGTAATTTTTTACAACATTATCCATTCTACTCCCTTCTGTTCGAATTTTCCCCTCCTTCCTTCCACTCCTTCCCCTAGATGTCAGGCATTCCCATACATATT
Source organism: Sminthopsis crassicaudata (assembly GCF_048593235.1). Classification (NCBI taxonomy): domain Eukaryota; kingdom Metazoa; phylum Chordata; class Mammalia; order Dasyuromorphia; family Dasyuridae; genus Sminthopsis; species Sminthopsis crassicaudata. The sequence continues at coordinate 81,589,150 of NC_133618.1, read as the reverse complement.
AAATATGTTATAATATAGCCTAGATACAGTATATATGTGCAGAACCGAATTTTGTTCTTGTTATTATTGCAAAGGAAGAATTGGATTCAGAAGGTAAAAATAATCTGGGAAGAGAAACAAAAAATGCTAAAAGTTATACTCATTTCCCAGTGTTTCTTCTCTGGGTGTAGCTAATTCTGTCCATCATTGATCAATTGGAATTGGATTAGCTCTTCTCTTTGTTGAAGATATCCACTTCCATCAGAATACATCCTCATACAGTATTGTTGTTGAAGTGTATAATGATCTCCTAGTTCTGCTCATTTCACTCAGCATCAGTTGATGTAAGTCTCTCCAAGCCTCTCTATATTCATCCTGCTGGTCATTTCTTACAGAACAATAATATTCCATAACATTAATATACCATAATTTACCCAACCATTCTCTAATTGATGGGCATCCATTCATTTTCCAGTTTCTAGCCACTATGAAAAGGGCTGCCACAAACATTTTGGCACATATAGGTCCCTTTCCCTTCTTTAATATCTTTTTGGGATATAAGCCCAGTAGAAGCACTGCTGGATCAAAGGGAATGCACAGTTTGATAACTTTGGGGTCATAATTCCAGATTGTTCTCCAGAATGGTTAGATTCTTTCACAACTCCACCAACAATGCATCAGTATCCCAGTTTTCCCACATCCCCTCCAACATTCATCATCATTTGTCCCTGTCATCTTAGCCAATCTGACAGGTGTGTAGTGGTATCTCAGAGTTGTCTTAATTTGCATTTCTCTGATCAGTAGTGATTTGGAACACTCACTCATATGAGTGGAAATAGTTTCAATGTCATCATCTGAAAATTGTCTGTTCATATCCTTTGACCATTTATCAATTGGAGAATGGCTTGATTTCTTATAAATTAAAGTCAATTCTCTGTATATTTTGGAAATGAGTCCTTTATCAGAACCTTTAACAATAAAAATGTTTTCTGTTAAATTCAATTTCCATGGACTTCTTTACTCTGAACTCAGAAAGGAAACATTATGAATGATACTCATCATTTCTCTAAATTTCCACTTAGTTTAGCCTTGAAAATGCAAGGCAAAAACATACCAGGTCATCCAAAATTTTATTAACTAAATTCATACATCAGACAATATAAATAAAATAAATAAAATTTATTGATTTATTTTTACTTGATGATAATTATGACATAATCAAAAACATCTACACTTTACCTCAGAACACATTTTTAGTAAATGAAGAATAGAAATATTTTTTCTACTTTTGTTGCTTTCAATTTTTTCAACATTAGAGCTGTTTAATATTTAAATAAAATATAGTAGCAGTAGCTTAGTGAAAATATATCAAGAGCTTTGTCTTTTTGTGGGGTTGAGTGCCCATAGGCAAGTCAAATGTGAATTTTTCTGTGTGTACTTATAATCATGCATGGGAGTAGTATATACATTTTATTGCTATGTTTATATGAAGATCAATAAAAATAATCATGATGCACCCACCATGGGCAAGACACTATGCTAGGTGCTGAGGCAAAAACAGGACCATCCCTACTTTTAAGAAATTTACCTTCAAGATAGAAAACAATGATGTGGTTTTTCCATCCATAAAAATAGCCAATTAGTATTAACAAATGGGAGACTCAAAAGACAGGATAAATATATATTGTAAATATTTTTGCTCAATGGATAATGTATAAAAAGACAATGGATGGAATAATTTTCTAGATGAAACATATTTGTATTTAAGACAAATAAGGCTGTCTCTTAGATTGATTTTACGGAAAAAGGAAATATTAGACTCATTAATGAAATGAAGGTATGAGTTTAAATTGTAGGTGGAATGAAATTTTAAAAGCCAATTTAATTTGGCTTTCCATTTAAATTATTGATGAGGACATAATTATTAATGTCATTGCCCTTTAACTAACCTCTTCAATTGCTAACATTTATGTGGCACTTTAAAAATTGCTGGATGCTTTACATATGTCATTTGATACTCACAACAACACTATGTCAGGTGCTATCAGGGTCCCCATTTTATTGATGAGGAAACTAAGACTGAAAAAAAATTAAACAACTTGTCCAGACAAAACAGCTAGCATTGTGAGATAAGGTTTGAACTTAGGTCTTTCAAACTTCAAATACAATATCCTATCCACTGAATCCTGGCAGAATCTGGAAAGAGTATCAAATTTTGTAAAGGAAATAAAAGGTTATACAAATATATATTTTTTCTGAAAAAAGTAAGGAAGAATTGAATTGAAAAGCTACATTATAGTCCTGCAATTCCCTTACTGTTCTACGCTAGATCCCCAAGAAAAAGTATACTTAAGTAATAAGTGTGAAAGATGCCATAGCTCTCTTTCATCCTTAGCTTACTTATTGACCAGTGGGATTCTTCTTGAGATGCAATTTAACCTCTGCCTCATTCTTCTCACCCTGAACATGAGAGTCAACTATGTCTTCTTGGGGTACAAATATGTGGGGAGAACTAATGAGTATGAGTGGGAAGTGCTTTGAGTTTCTTGGAGATAAGTGTTTTATAAATACAAGCTGTTATTAAAGGCTGAGCTCTGGTTTTAGCCTATGCATTTCGGCAGTTAGTGGGTGGGCAGCAGCCCACTTGTACAACCCTGCCATAGAGCATCTCGGGAAGGGGTGTAGTTCTCCTGGCACTCCCCTCAGCCTGCTGTGGCTCAGTTCCATTGTTTTCCATTTTCTCACTTTCTCAAGGATATTATCCTCCCCAGCTCTCAGTTAAGGTCAATTCCCAGCGAGGGAAACAGTCAGGGAGGAAATCTCAGAAGAACAGATCAAAGTAGCAATTTTCGTAAAAATAGCTGGAGTTAGCCAGTGATCAAATGGCTTTTTCAGCTCTTGCCTTGCACACACTCATTACTGTAGTTTTCTCCCACACACTCTTCCAGTGCAAAAGTGTCTGTCAGCTGGTACTGAGGTGTTTTTTTTTTTTTCTTTCCTGAGGCACTCTTAAAAGTACCTGATCCTACCTTTTCTTCATCTTGCTTTGATCTCCATCATAATTTCATCTTCTGCTAGGTATCTTGACTTTGTCATCAAAACACTTGGTATAAGTATCATTCCTGCATGTCTGAAGCAGCAAATGGATTTGACAAGAGCTTTGAAGATCATAAGATTGTTAGATGAAGAGTTAAAATGGGGCCATAAAATTCATCATAAAATTCAACCCCTTTCATTACACATGAGGTGCTGAAGCCCAGAGAAGTCAAATGATTTACAAAAGCCATTCAGGAAATAAGTAATGGACACTTCTATCTCCAAATTCAGCATCCTTTTCACTAAAGAGCAATTGTGACCGTATAAATGATTGGACTTGTTGCCTTGGCAAGAAGCACCAATTCCTATTCTCCTTTCTGATATCCATGTATATGCAACTATCCATATATAAAGATTTTCAAAGAGGGGAAGTTTACATATGACAACCACTATCTCCAGAATATTTGAGGCTTCCACAACTCATATATTCCTTTAAAAATATAATTCAAAAAAAATGCTACATTTCAGTTTTTGTCACTTGCAAAGCCTTTATTAATTGCCTAAGAGAATAGAATGAGAAAAAATAACCTTAGGAGGACTAAAGGAGATAATGGGACGAGGGGAAGAAAAAAAATCACAAAGCTATTGTCACTGACTGAATTTTAGCAAGCTTCCACCTGATTAGGTCAGCACAAACTTAAGAATACACACACACACACACACACACATACATATACATATGTGTGTGTGTGTATATATATATATATATATATATATATATATATATAAAAATGTTTCTTGTGGAGATATGTGTACACAGAGAAATACTTATATTGGTGTATATATTTTATGATAATTTAAATATTTTAAAAATAAAAATTCAGTCAATTTCAAAGCTTTAAACCTCACTGTTAAGAGAAATATTTAACCTTAAAAATAAAGAAATAAAAAATATATACAAATACACACAAATCAAAGCTATCAATTTTATATACATATATATCATATTTTCTTATCTTTGAAGGATAAATCTTTCAGATATAGATATAGGTATAGATATATAGATATGCACATATGTGTAACTCTCTATGTATATATAGTGGTTCTAATGTAGTATATATAGTTCTGTGAAGAACTTAGATTTAAATAATAGTTGACTTAATAAGAGCTTGAATGAGTCATATGTATAGCATAGTCTAATATCTTCATTTTGCATATTTGATGTCCAAATAAAGAGGACAACTTACCCTTGATCACAAATCTCAGAAGCATCTGAACCAGAAATGGAAGACAAATTGCCTGAATGTAAGCTCACTGTTCTTCCCAGTCTATCATATAATTCTGCTTCCATTATCTAGTGAAAAAGTGAATAACATTGTCCTTCCAAATATATGTAAATATAGTCATATATGTATATATTGCTGTATCTATATAAAGGTATATATAAAATATGTTACATGGATGCATATATATATATAACACATTACTTACATGCATTTATATAAAACATCTATTTCTATATTATTATGCTTTTGTATATTATAAATATATTTTAAAACTATAGTTGTATATATACATATATATAACAGATAGCTATTGACATATAATTATCTATATATCTATGTATACATAAATAATATGTATATATTCATATATAAAGTATTGATAGTATATGAAGAAATATACTTATATAAGCATATTGGTATATACATACACAATGCATAATAGAAGTATATATATATATATATACATATATATATATATACACAAAGATATACATATACGTATATGTACAAATATCAAATACATATGCAAATAAACCTAGTTATACATGCTGTTGATAAGCTTTAAAATTGAAGATAATTTTATTTAGGAACAAGTATTTTTAAAATACTTGTTCCTAAAATACTGCTAAAGAAAATTAATATTCTTTCAGAATAAAGTAGTAAAATATCATCCCTAATCCCATATTGGGGAAGAAATATACTAGCCACTGCCTTGCTACTTGCCTTGAACCTTATGTTTTCACAATTTCGAGCATATTTTGTTTTGTTCCCCTCTCTGATTTTGAGGTCTTATCTCTAAAACTTCCTTTAAATCTGGATGGAATATTTGGATGTTGTCAAGAGAAATTTAGCCTTGCAAGTTTATCCCATCTTCATTAGGAGAGAAGCAGCAGATTCCCATATGTGAAGGAAAGATAGGAGAGAAAGATTAAATAACCTGCTTTATAAGGTATTGATGGTATGTATAGTCTAGGGAGAATTCATGCCAGGTTCTTTGATGTGTCAAGAAATTAAGAACAGCAAATTCACTAGCAGTGATAAAACCAAAGATTTGATTACAAGAATAAAGGTAGGTGAAATTTCTGTTTCATGATTAAACTTTATGTTTGAAGTTTGACAATTGTTTGCTACAGTAACAACTCTCTATTTTATTTATCCATTGAATAGAATCCAGAAATTATCATGAATGCATTTTCCTCTCACTGTAAAGGAAACCACTCATTGCTCTAAAGCATAAACCTGGTAAGCAGCTAGTTTTTGTCTACATGTAACAAACATTTTTTTTTTTAATGTCACCTATTGGAGTCAACAAATTGATCAACAAACATTTATTAAGCACCGATTACTTATCAAGCACTGCACTAGCTTCTGGGAATATAAAAAACAAAAGTGAAAAAAATCCCTTCAAAATGTTTACATTTTCCTGACATATAGCATTTATGTATATATTTTTTTAATTAAAGCTTTTTAAAAAAAAAAACAAAACATATACAGAGATTTCTACATCCACCCTTGCAACACCTTTTATTCCAATTTTTTTTCTCTCTTTTCCTATCATTCTCCCCCCAAGATGGTAACTAATCTATGTTGAACCTGTACAGTTGTTCCTATATATTTTCACAATTACCATGCTGCACAAGAAAAATCAGATCAAAAAGGAAAAAAAAAAAGAGAAATAAAACAAAATGCAAGCAAACAACAACAAAAAAGTGAAAAAGCTATGTTGTGATCCACATTCATTGCCCACAGTCTTCTCTCTGGGTACAGATGGTTCTCTTCATCTATGTATAAAGTACTAAACAAATTACATGGAAGAAATTTTTTAGGGATAAAGCATTGGCAACACAAAGGATGAAGGAAGATTTCCTGTAAAAGGTGGCATGTGAACTGAGTTTTGAAAGAAACCAAGAATTGTAGGAGTAGGACATTTGGAGGGAATGCATTGCAAGAATGATAGAATAGCCTAGGCAAACGGAGGAAGGAAGAGTTTAAGTTTGAAGAACGGGAAGAAGGCTACTTTGGCTGGATTGTGTGGTATATACAGGGAAACAGAAAAGCCAACTAGGCAAGGAAGTCAATTTTTGTTTCATTTACTCAAAAAAAACTTATTTACTGGTTACCTCCTTCCATTATGGCACTTCAAATGGAGAGATAATTAATTAGAACAGGGAGAACTTAAATCATGCTATATGTTTTACATGTGGAAAGTTGAAACAATCAAGTGATTCTTTCTTAATTTTGTGCTTTCTTAATTTTGTGAAAATAATTTAGTTAGGAGAAAAGTTTTCCACAATTATATTCAATCCAAGGGCATTGAGTTTTGGGAACCTGCAGCAAATCTGAAGGATTTATTAATTTGCTGATATCCAAATAATTAGTGGCGTAGAATTAGGAATTGAGCAATATTTCATTATCTTCATCGGACTTTCTAAATGGGAAGTCTAAGGAAAAGTGTAAGATAAAGTTAGGTTAAAACTATATGTACAAAGTTCTTGAACCTGGGATCCTAATGATGCCAACTTGTATTGCTTTGGAAAACATGCAAAACAAAACAAAAACCCCCGATCAATTTGACATGTGGCAAAATGTTTCAGGTTTTATTCTCTATGTTTTAATATTATGCACTTACTCTATAACCCTGTGAGTTTTTCTCAATAAAAAAGATAGGGTCAAAGGTAATGGAGAGAAGCATCTCCAACATAATGAAGAACTGTGTTTGAAAATTTCAAAATGTTATGTTCAAAATGACAAGTAAAAATAGTGAAATTTGACTTTTGTGCCTCCTTTTATTTTTCATCAAGTAAAATTTGAGTTCACCTAAATTTTTTTTTGTTCTTTTTTTTTTTCCCCATTGAAATCTGTCTTTTCTCCAAACTATTCCAAGTCAGAAATCTTCAAGGGATTTATGTTGAAATCATTTTTAAGACTTAAATCTTTTGTATTTACAATCAAATGGAAGATTCAACATATAAAAACAAAGTACAAACAAGCTATATATACCATAAATTGGAAATCATCAACAGAGAGAAGGTATTAGAATTAAGAGGGTTTCCTGTAAAAGTTAAAATTTTAGTAGAGATTTGAAGAAAGTTAAAAAAGCCAGGAGACAGATGAGGATGGAAAATATTCTATAATATAAGTCACTGACAAAAATAGCACTGGACAATGTATCTGTGGCATAAAACAAATTAAGGTGGATTAAACAGAATAGAGAAAAGACTATTTGTGCTTGGTTGTCAACAAGATAGTGTAGAAGATTAAAAACTATAGGATCATAGGGACTGTCTTTTTAAAACGTTTTGTGATATCCCCAGCACTTAGTACAGTAGATGTTTAATAGATACCTGTAGTATTATTGAATTGAGTAGGCACCTAAGTGACAAAGAAGATAAATAAAATGTCAGGCCTGGAGACAGAAAGAGTAATTTTCCTGAATACAAATATGACCTCAGGCATTTATTAGCTATGAGATTCTGGGCAAGTCACTTAATCCTGTTTACCTCAGTTTCCTCATCTGTAAAATGAGCTGGATGAAGAAATGGCAAACTATTCTAGTATTTTTGTCAAGAAAACACTAAATGAGATCAAGAAGAGTTGTACATGACTTAAAAATAACTGAACAATTATGAAATTAATAGTTAGGAGATAAAGAAGGGTGGGGCAAAACAATCAGGTATGATCAAGAGTCTAGTAATAGGAGAAAGTGGAGGCAATTATTTTCAAAGTTATCCATCTATGTTGGTGATATAACAAAGGTCCTATCAGAAATCACAGAATGAAAGGAAGCCACTAACCATTTGCTTCTCTTAAAAGTTACCAGTGTGACATTGTGGGTAAGGAGTCAGTGAGGTTAGAAAGATTTATGCTGAAGTTTATAAGTTCAGGAGAGTAAAATCTCTTTTGACGTATTCGTTCAAGGAGTGTAGCATTTTAAAGTTCAATCTCAACAAATTAAAGAGAAAAAGTTGGTTTCTCCAATGGCTACTCTATACCACTTTACTCTCAACTGTCACATTTGAAGGCAACTCAAATCACAGTGCAAAGCAATCAGGAGAGGTTCTCTTTGACATTTCAACAAGAAGAAAATGTGTATATTTATCTCAATGGGAAGTGAATTTCTGGAAAAGACATATATCCTGAATTTTCATCATCAAGTTGATAAAAGAGAATTTATCAAGTTGATCAGGGATTCTCCTCATCAATCCCCTGCTTTAAATAAAATTAGTTAGACTGCAATCCCTGTATTGCCAATTATTAGCTATATACCAGTTAATTATAACTTGACCTATAGAATTTTGTAAGATAAGTTGTTTTAAAATTTTTCTTCCTTTTTAAAACTAGGAAACTAATTTATCAATCTATTATGCACATAGGCACATTCTCTATATTTGCCAGAGACAGATTTTGTGTTAATTTAGCTTGGCAAAATAATTATTGCAAACAAAGAAGGGATAAGTGAAATAATACTTTAATTTCTTGTTTCTTTAATTTTGGTAGTTCTTCCACTGACCCACATTGCTACATCTTCATATATTCTTATGTTGGATAATTCTTGTACATGTCTTGTCGTATTCCTTCCCCATATTATCCATGGAGACTTTCTGCTTCTTTTGATATTTCCCAGATATTAATATCTGATTACAAAGTCAAACCATCTAAATTTTCAGTCATCTTATTTATAGTGATGTGAAGCCTTCAAAAGAGGGTAAGTCACTTAATTTCCCTTGTATAGCAATTTCTGCATGTTATTTTTGTTCTTGGTTTTGTTTTGTTGTTTTGTTTTGTTTTTCCCTAATAGAAAGTGATCTTGGCTATTTCCTGACATGCCAAAGCTCTGTTTAATTCAGCTTCCTTAATTGTAAAAAAGAGACAATAATCATTCCTACCTCACTGGGATATAGTGAGGAACAAATTAATAATAGCAAAGCATTACTAATATGCGTGTAACAAAAATGAAGCACTTTCAAATAATTCAGCAGTTAAAAAAAAAGGAAAAATTTACTTAATCATAGTAGAAGAAATCTATTCAATAGGGATAAATAATGAGAACATTATGGGCTAAGTTATTTGAGTGGAGACTAGAATCTGAAACTGCCTGTTGGTGTTCATAAAGGATAATTTGTACTTAGAGAATGAGGAAGTGATGGAAATAATATTGAGTGTTTAATTCCCAAAGCTAACCAAGTATTGTGGTGCTTCAGTACCTTTAAGGAAAAAATTACTCAATTTGCCTGGGGAAGGAGAAGAGTCAATCAGTCACAGAACAGATAGATATATAGATACACACACACACACACACACACACACACACACACACACACACACACACATATATATATACTGAACTAAACATACTTGTCATCATGAACAATAAAATGAATTTATCATATATTTGACTAGAAGTGGAAGTATATTCTTTGCTCATGGACAAACATTTTTAATTGGCTCACTCAAATAATGTTCATAATTTTTCATTCAAGATCTACAATAATAAAATGAAATGAAATTACACACTTGGATTCAAGAAGACCTCAGTTCAAATCTTATCACTGATATTTACTAGCTCTGTGACCTGAAGAAAGTCACCTAACCTCTACTGAATGCTATATCCTCATGTAAAAGAATGATTATCCCCTTCCTCACAGGGATGATGAGAAAATAAAAATGACATAATATTCAGAGTGCTTTGTAAACCTTAACAAACTTAATGAATAGTAGCTATTATAGTAATAGCAATAGCAGCAGTATGGGTACTCCATACAAATAATACTATATAGATGATTCTTTGTCCTTTAAATCCCCAAAGTTCTTTTTATTTCTTTGTTTCTTTTTTTATTGTTATTTGTGAACCACTTGGCAGGGGCTCAGGAGATATGTATTCCTTCTCTTTGGAAAATACAATTAAAATGTTATGTAGTAGTGTTAGTGAGTCAGAGATTAGTGTGTTTCTTGTTATTATTTAATTATGAGTGTATTTATGTGAAGTATAAAATCAGAGTTCATTATCTCTTGTTTACCTCTTGGAGAAGAAAAAACACTTAAGTACTAGCTACTATATATTTACTACTTTAGCAGAAAAATCATTCAATAAGCATTTGTCCAAGACACATTGCTAAATGATTTGAGAGAAAGAGATTATGATCAATAACCTTTAAGTGATATCATAGAGTCATCTTTATGCTAAGTTTTTTTTTAATTAGATGGGTCATTTGTGATATTGGCCATAATATAAACTTATACAAGGTGATATACTGGACATAATTTTCTTTAGTTTTTTAAGCTGGAGTTCTTAAGATTTACTTTTTTTTCATGATATTAATCACAGAATTTACAATTGGTTGACTTCCATGATAGCCTGAAAGGAGAGAGTCCCTAAGAGATAAATTATTAATTCAAGACTGAAACAATCTCCCCTAAAGTTGGTTTTACTCTCAAATAAATTATTACTTTCATTGACTTCATAAAGATGTTTTTGACTTTTAAGAATCATTCAATTGAGTGTTTTATTTGAGCATCATTAATTATTTTACTCTTGTAGAATGGTTGTAGTTTACTTGCACTGATTTAGGATTCTAGAATTTTAGAACTGAAAGAGGCTTTATAAGGATGAAATGAAATAACATATGTAAAATGTTTTGCAAACTTTAAAATGCTATATACATGTTATTACTACTGCTATTACTAGTACTATTATTTTATGTCATAAGAAAACCTATAGATTTGGATATTCCTCATTTTTCACTTGCTTCCGTGATTTTGTGACTTCTCTGACTGACTTCTCTACCAAGCCCTGGGAAACTCAGTCTTGGAAGAAGCTTCCTATCAACCCACAAAATCTTCTCATCTTTGAAGTTCACCTCATCACTGTCCTTTCTTATTGGAAGGTAGGACCATAAACGCCAAACTTCTATTTAAAGAGAAACTCAGCTCAAGCATTTCCCCATTTTTAAAAATAGCTCCATTACTTTGAGACTTCTCTGATTGAATTCTCCATTGTGTTTTCCCTGTGGATAACTTCTCTTCTTTCCTACTATCACACCCTCACACCCTATCCTGTCCTTCATTGTTCCTAGTACTATTACTTTCTTAAATCTCTGACTAGATAAATTGTGCTCACCAACACTCTTCCTGTCTGTCATTGATTTGATGGTCAAATCAAGAAACAGTTATAACAAATTAAGTCAAGGAAAAAACAGATATTGTGCTAAGCCTTAAACAGAAAGTCTTTTAATTTTTAAGGAAAATAGCATTCCCTGTAAAATGAAAAACTTCTAAAAATAAATATGAAATGGCTGTTCTGTTGCAGGTTCCCATCACCTTATGAATTGATGATTGCAATAATCTGCAATTAGGTCTGCCTGCCTCAAATCTCTCCTAACTCCAATCCATCTGTCATTCAGCAACTAAAAGTGATTTTTCTAAAATGTAGGCTGAATCATTCCATTTCTCCCTTCCTTCCCTCAACTCTATAAACTCCAGGGCTTCCTTTTGTCTCTAGGAGCAAAAGGAAAATTCTCTGTTTAGCATTCAAAGTCATTCACAACTCACCCTTTTCTATCTTTCCCATCATTTTAAATCTTACTCTGTAACATATACTTTTGGACCCAGTGACACTGTACTCCTGGATGTATCAGAAACAAGAATATATCTTTCAAATTCAGACAATTGTTTTATTTTTAATTTCTAGAATAAAATAAGAATTTCCTTAACATAGCATATATTTTTTTTAAAAAGATAGTTGAACTTAAAACTACAAATCAATTATGTTAAACTTGCTATTCCTTTTTAATAGGCAAGTAAGGTTATCTTATACATTTCTTTTTTTTTTTTTATTTTTTTATTTCTTCTCTCTCCTTTTGCTTTTCCCTTCCCGTCCCAAAATCATCCTTCATGCTTGGAATACTTTTTCTCCTCAACTCCAAGTACTCATTCCTCTAATTTCCTTTAAACTCTAACTAAAATCTTATATTCTACAAGAAAGCTTCCATAATTCTCTTCATTCCAGTTCTTTACCCCTCAAATTATTTTCTATTTATACTTTAGAGAGCTTGTTTTTTTAACTATTTGTTTACCTGTTGCCTTTCCTATTACACTATAAGTTTCTTGAAGACAGGAATTATTTTCTACTTTTTTTTTTTTTTTTTGCTTCCCTAGTAGTTAATAGCACTGATACTGGCACATAGTAGTCATTTAATAAATATTGATTTATTGATTTATGTTGTTGATAATTATCTCTGTCACACATATTTGTATGTGACAAGCTCATCACTTTTAATCTTATCACTTGCTAGGTGAACCTTGATTGACAAGATGTCTCTCTGTCCACTTTCTCCCTTGATTGGATGACTGGAAGATAAAGGATCAAACTTGTTTCAATGACTTCTTTTATGTAAGACAGAAACTGAATTCTTTATCTACTCCATTCTATATCTGCTACTTTGCCTAATTTTAACTCCATGGAATAAGAAGCCTTCCCTTTATGTTTATTTCCTTTCCCCACTTCAATCCTCCTTTGCTTCCTCCTTTTTTGTTATCTCCTCTGCTCCCCCCCCCCCCCATTAGATTATAAACTCCTTGAGATCAGGAACTTCTTTTTATTTATCCTTAATGTTTTTAGCAAAATGCCTGACAGATAGTACGGACTTAATAAATGCTTATTGGATCATTTGCAAAGTGAGTTAAGATAATAACCTTTTACATTTGTTTACTATATTATAGTTTACAGGCATAGCTATGTATCACTATGTTTGGATATCAGTTTCTTCAAAGATTTTACTCTCTGATCATAAAAATAGGGTTAATGAAATAGACAAGAATGAAACATTCAATTCATTTAGTTTGGTTTGGTTCATTTGCACATCATGATGTAGGGGAAAGTGGCCATGTTTACCATTGTCTTACAGAGAATCTTCAGATGGCAATATGATCCAAACCACACAAACTTATTAAAATCCAGTTTCATTTTTCTTCCATATAGATATATAATTTAATCAACAAATAATACTTTCCAATAAATAATGTGTTATCTTAGGCATATATTGACAATAGTCCTAATTTTAAAAATAAACAAACAAACAAAAACTTGTCATTAACACTCTTGATTTTGCAGAGACAATATGTCCTACATGCCTTGCAGAGTTTTAGAACTTTTAAAAAACAACCATGGATCAATGAGATGACATAGGAGGAAGTTTAAAATAGCATGAGGTCTGAAAGTCATGATCTGAAAAAAAGTAGCCAAAGAAGTGCAAAGATTTCAGCCAGGAAAGGATAAATCTAGAGGGAGGCAAAATAATAGTGTTCAAATAGTAAAGTAAAAGACTGTCATTTAAAAGTGGGAATAGATTTTTAAACTTTCTTCAGAAAACAAAATTAGGACTAATGGATAGAAGTTACATGAAAGTAGCTTTTATTTCAATCTGAGAATAACAATTTTCTGACAATTGGGTCAGACCAACAATGAAATGGATGTCATTCAGCATAACATAAGATTTGGGAATTATAAAGTGAGGAGAAGGATAAAATATATATTTATATAAAGCATTGTGCTAAATATTTTACAAATTGAACTTCACAACAATAATGTGAGATAGATGTTATTATTTTCTTAAGATGGCTTATTTTTGGTTGTTTTTATTTTTATTTTTTTCACTTCCTAATTTTCAGTACTTCATTGAAAGTTATTCATTTCTTTGGATGATATCCAAAGCATGAAAAAGTATGTGATAATATTAGATATCAATTAAATATAATTGAATCTGTTCTAGGCTGGATAGAAGAATAACTTTGATTTCAATTATCATGTAAGACTTTAAGGTTTTATTATATTTTAGATAGTTTAGATGTTCCTAGATGACTGCTTTAAGCAATATTCACATTATTTCTAGTTACATTAAGTTTTAGCACTTTGTGGTTACAATATATTTAACCTACATCACTTTGCTCAAGGATTTTAGGACCAGGGCTTCTTAAAGTTTTTCCACTTACAACCCCTTTTCACTGAACAAATATTTACATCACCCTGGGTACATAGGTATATAAAACATAAGTATATAAGTATATAAAATAGATATAAAAATCAAATATATACTGGTAATATGTTATAATTTTGTGATTCCCTACATACAGTTACAACTGTGAGGGTACTATACACAATTGGAAAAGATGGGTTTGAGACTATAGAATCAAAGGAAAGCATGTTTATGTGCGTGTGTGAACGTTATAATACAATCTTCTCATGTGAATATATTGATTGAGGTAACCAAAATCATGAAATATATTTAGCCAAATAAAGTTACAACACTATTGGAGGAACCAGATGACTGGGTAAATTTTGTCATTTTCATTTCAAGTAAAGAATTGTTATTTGGTTTCATGGCCAAGGTGCATAAATTGACCAAAACTCCATTACCAAAGAATGTCTGTGGGTTTTATGAAAAAACTGCCTCATCTTTGACCCCCAAATTCAAAAGTGAAATTCTAAAATATGTGAGTAAAGCATAATCATTCAAAAAATCACGCTTAATACTAGGTTGCATAAATGACCATGCCAATATTAAATATACAAATGGATAATGATGTATGTATATAATAGCTCTTTTTATGTTGGCAAAAAAAAATTGAAAATTGAGGGGATGCTCATCAGTTGGAGAATGGATAAACAGGTAGTGATATAAAAATAATGGAATATTATTTTACTATGAGAAATGATAAGCAAGTTGATTTCAAAAAAATATGAAAGACTTCTTTGAAGTTATGCTGAGTGAAGTTCACAGAACAGGAGAACACTGAACACAGCAATTGTAACATTGTGTGATGAACAACTACAATTGAATTAACCTTTCTCAGCAATGCAATGATCCAAAATAATTCTAGAAGACTCATGATGGAATATGTTATTCACATCCATCAAAAGATCTGATAAAGTTTTAATACAGATCAAAGAATACAATTTTCTCTTATTTTGGATGTTTTATAGGTGTTTTTCCAATTTCTTGAGTCTTCTTTCAATGACTAATGTGGAAATATGATGTTGTACATGAGTATTTACAACTTGTATTAGATTGCTCATCATCTTAGAGAGAAGAAAGAGGAGAAAAAGAGAAAGGGGAAAAATTTGGAAAAGTAAGTCTTTTTCTTTTTTAAATTAATGTTAATTTAATTGAAGCTAAGTGAAGTGAGTAGAATCAAGAGAACAATGTATACAGTAACAAGATTATATGAATTCTGATGAATGTGGCTCTTTTCAACAGCAAGGTAATTCAAGGCAGTTCCAATACTCTTGTGATGGAGAGATTTTGTACCCAGAGAGAGTACTGTGGGGGTTGAGTGTAAATCACAACATAGTATTTTCACTTTTTTGTTGTTTGTTTGCATTTTGTTTTCTTTCTTATATTTTTCTTTTTGATCTTATTTTACTTGCACAGTATAATTGTAGACATATGTATAGAAGAACTGCATATATTTAACATATTGGATTACTGGAATCTAGGGGAAGGATGAAGGGAAGTGAAGGAGAAAAAAAAATTCGGAACACAAGATTTTGCAAGAATGAATGTTGAGTCCTACTATATGTTGTTTACAGGAAACACACCTGAAACAGGATGAGACATTCAAACTAAAAGTAAAAGGGTGGAGCAGAATCTATTATGCTTCAGGCAAAACCAAAAAAGCAGGAGTAGCCATCCTCATCTCAGATCAAGCAAAAACAAAAATTGATCTAATTAAAAGAGATAAGGAAGGGCATTATATCCTGCTAAAGGGAAGCATCAATAGTGAAGCAGTATCAATATTAAACATGTATGCACCAAGTGGTGCAGCATCTAAATTCTTAAAAGAGAAATTAAGAGAGCTGCAAGAGGAAATAGATAGCAAAACTATAATAGCGGGAGATCTCAACCTTGCACTATCAGAATTAGATAAATCAAACCACAAAATAAATAAGAAAGAAGTCAAAGAGGTAAATAGAATACTAGAAAAGTTTGATATGATAGATCTTTGGCGAAAGCTAAATGGAGACAGAAAGGAATATACTTTCTTCTCAGCAGTTCATGGAACCTATACAAAAATTGATCATATACTAGGGCATAAAAACCTCAAAATCAAATGCAGTAAGGCAGAAATAGTAAATGCATCCTTTTCAGACCATAATGCAATCAAAATAACATTTAATAAAAAGCCAGGGGAAAATAGACCAAAAAATAATTGGAAACTAAATAATCTTATACTAAAGAATGATTGGGTAAAACAGCAAATCATAGACATAATTAATAACTTAACCCAAGAACATGACAATAATGAGACATCATACCAAAATGTGTGGGATACAGCCAAAGCAGTAATTAGGGGAAGTTTTATATCTCTACAGGCCTACTTGCACAAAATAGAGAAAGAGAGGGCCAACGAATTGGGTTTACAACTAAAATTGCTAGAAAAGGAACAAATTAAAAACCCCCAGACAAACACAAAACTTGAAATTCAAAAAATAAAAGGTGAGATTAATAAAATTGAAAGTAAAAAAACTATTGAATTAATTAATAAAACTAAGAGTTGGTTTTATGAAAAAACCAACAAAATAGACAAACCCTTAGTAAACCTGATTAAAAAAAGGAAAGAGAAAAAGCAAATTGATAGTCTTGAAAATGAAAAGGGTGAACTCACCACTAATGAAGAGGAAATCAGAACAATAGTTAGGAGCTACTTTGCTCAACTTTATGCCGATAAATTCGATAACTTAAATGAAATGGAAGAATACCTTCAAAAATATAGCTTGCCCAGATTAACAGAGGAAGAAGTAAGTAGTCTAAATAGTCCCATCTCAGAAAAAGAAATAGACCAAGCTATTAACCAACTTCCTAAGAAAAAGTCCCCAGGACCAGATGGATTTACAGGTGAATTCTACCAAACATTTAAAGAACAACTAACTCCAATGCTATGTAAACTATTTGAAAAAATAGGGATTGAAGGAGTCCTACCAAATTCCTTCTATGACATAGACATGGTACTGATACCTAAACCAGGTAGATCGAAAACTGAGAAAGAAAACTATAGACCAATTTCCTTAATGAATATTGATGCTAAAATCTTAAATAAGATATTAGCAAATAGACTTCAGAAAATCATCCCCAGGATAATACACTATGACCAAGTGGGATTTATACCAGGAATGCAGTGCTGGTTTAATATTAGGAAAACTATTAGTATAATTGACCATATTAATAATCAAATTAATAAAAACCATATGATCATCTCAATAGATGCAGAAAAGGCATTTGATAAAATCCAACATCCATTCCTACTAAAAACGCTTGAGAGTATAGGAATAAATGGACTATTCCTTAAAATAATAAGGAGCATATATTTAAAACCTTCAGTAAACATCATATGTAATGGTGATAAACTAGAACCTTTCCCTGTAAGATCAGGAGTGAAACAAGGTTGCCCACTATCACCATTACTATTCAATATAGTACTAGAAACTCTAGCCTTGGCAATAAGAGCCGAGAAAAAGATCCAAGGAATTAGAGTAGGAAATGAAGAAATCAAATTGTCACTTTTTGCAGATGACATGATGGTATACTTAGAGAACCCCAAAGACTCTGCTAAAAAGCTATTAGAAATAATTCAGAATTTTAGCAAAGTCGCAGGATACAAAATAAATCCACATAAATCCTCAGGATTTTTATACATTACCAACACAATCCAACAGCAAGAGATACAAAGAGAAATTCCATTCAAAATAACAGTCGATAGTATCAAATATTTGGGAATATATCTACCAAAGGAGAGTCAGGAATTATATGAGCAAAATTACAAAACACTTGCCACAAAAATAAAGTCAGATTTAAATAATTGGAAAGACATTCAATGTTCTTGGATAGGCCGAGTGAATATAATAAAGATGACAATACTCCCCAAACTAATCTATTTATTTAGTGCTATACCAATCAGACCCCCAAGAAACTATTTTAATGACCTAGAAAAAATAACAACAAAATTCATATGGAAGAATAAAAGGTCGAGAATTGCAAGGGAACTAATGAAAAAAAAGTCAGAGGAAGGTGGTCTAAGTGTACCTGATTTAAAGCTATTTTATAAAGCAACAGTCACCAAAACCATTTGGTATTGGCTAAGAAATAGACTAGTTGATCAGTGGCATAGGTTAGGTTCACAGGGCAAGATAGTGAATAAAAATAGCAATCTAATCTTTGACAAACCCAAAGATCCCAAATTTTGGGATAAGAATTCATTATTTGACAAAAACTGCTGGGAAAACTGGAAATTAGTATGGCAGAAACTAGGCATGGACCCACATTTAACACCACATACTAAGATTAGATCAAAATGGGTCCAAGATTTAGGCATAAAGAACGAAATCATAAATAAATTGGAGGAACATGGGATGGTTTACCTCTCAGACTTGTGGAGGAGGAAGGAGTTTGTGTCCAAGGGAGAACTAGAGACCATTATTGATCACAAAATAGAACATTTTGATTACACCAAATTAAAAAGTTTCTGCACAAACAAAACTAATGCAAACAAGATTAGAAGGGAAGTAACAAATTGGGAAAAAAATTTTACAGTTAAAGGTTCTGATAAAGGCCTCATCTCCAAAATATACAGAGAATTGACTTTAATTCATAAGAAATCAAGCCATTCTCCAATTGATAAATGGTCAAAGGATATGAACAGACAATTTTCAGATGATGAAATTAAAACTATTTCCACTCATATGAAAGAGTGTTCCAAATCACTATTGATCAGAGAAATGCAAATTAAGACAACTCTGAGGTATCATTACACACCTGTCAGATTGGCTAAGATGACAGGAACAAATAATGATGAATGTTGGAGGGGCTGTGGGAAAACTGGGACACTGATGCATTGTTGGTGGAGTTGTGAAAGAATCCAACCATTCTGGAGAGCAATCTCGAATTATGCCCAAAAAGTTATCAAAATGTGCATTCCCTTTGACCCAGCCATACTACTACTGGGCTTATACCCCAAGGAACTACTAGAGAAGGGAAAGGGTCCTGTATGTGCCAAAATGTTTGTGGCAGCCCTTTTCATAGTGGCTAGAAGCTGGAAGATGAATGGATGTCCATCAATTGGAGAATGGTTGGGTAAATTATGGTATATGAATGTTATGGAATATTATTGTTCTGTAAGAAATGACCAACAGGAGAAATACAGAGAGGCTTGGAGAGACTTACATCAACTGATGCTGAGTGAAACGAGCAGAACCAGAAGATCATTATACACTTCAACAATGATACTGTATGAGGATGTATGCTGATGGAAGTGGATTTCTTCAACATAGAGAAGAGCTAATCCAATTCCAATTGATTAATTATGGACAGAACCAGCTACATCCAGAAAAGGAACATTGGGAAATGAATGTAAACTGTTATTTTTACCTTCTGAATCCAATTCTTCCTGTGCAACAAAAAATTCGGTTCTACACACATATATTGTATCTAAATTATACTGTAATATATTTAACATATAAGACTGCTTGCCATCTGGGGGAGGGGGTTGAGGGATGAAGGGAAAAAATCTGAATAGAAGTAAGTGCAAGGGATAATGTTGTAAAAAATTACCCATGCATATGTACTGTCAAAAATGTTATAATTATAAAATAAAATAAAAAATTAAAAAAAAAAAAAAAAAGAATGAATGTTGAGGGGCAGCTAGGTGGCACAGTGGATAGAGCACCAGCCTTGAATTCAGGAGGACCCGAGTTCAAATCTGGTCTCAGACACTTAACACTTCCTAGCTGTGTGACCCTGGGCAAATCACTTAACCCCAGACTCAGAAAAAAAAATGAATGTTGAAAACTATCCATGTATATGTTTTGAAAATAAAATGTTTTATAAAAACAAATAAGAATGCTAAATTATCTTTATATGTAATTAGAAAAAATAGTGCTATTTTTTTAAAAAATTAAAATATTAAAAAAAAAAGATTGCCAGCCTACAACAAGACTATATGATGATAAATTCTTATGGATGTGGCTCTCTCCAACAATGAGATGATTCAAACCAAATCCAATTGTTCAGTGATAAAGAGAACCATCTACACCCAGAGAGAGGACTGTAGGAACTGAGTGTGGACCATAGCATAGTATTCTCACATAGTATAATTCTTTGCTTGCATTTTGTTTTCCTTCTTGATCCGATTTTTCTTGTATAGCAAGATAGCTATATAAATATGTATACATATATTGGATTTAACATATATTTTAACATGTATTGGACTACCTGCCATCTAGGGGAGGTGGTAGGGGGATGGAGGGGATACATCAGAACAGAAGGCTTTTCAAGGATCAGTATTTAAAAAGTACCTTTGCATATGTTTTGTAAATATTGAGCTTTAATTTAAAAAAAGAAAGAAAAAATATTGCCAGCCTCTCCATTCTTTATTGTCTCTTTCCAAGTCATGTCTCCTTTCCCGGTTAGCTTTCTTAGAGGCCTTCTGTAGTCTTGTTTCTAAGAGCTTGAGTTCTGGCTCCCTGCCTGAATCCTGGTTGAAGCTCCTAGCTTATATATGGTCTCTTAAAGGTGTGAATCTTGTAGAACTCTATTAAGTAATAAGTACATGTACTGAACTAGAGAACTGTTAAATACCATACTAAATAATCATTGTCTCTATCAATTCCACTGACTTAGCACCTTGTTTCAAGTTCTGCCCCATAACAGAAGTCTCCCAAAAATATTAAACGGTAGATAATATTCTTTAAGTAAATGATGTCATAGTCTATTATGAAATTATATATGGTTCTAAAATCCTTGTATTTGCACTTTGAATCCAAGGAGGCCTGCATTTTCCTACACCAAGTAAAAATAAAAAAATGACAAGAACGCAATAAGATTGCATTTTCTTATCAAGGAAGATGTATTTATGCCAGGGCTTTTTTTTTTTTTTTTCTTGGCTGCGTCAATTGTGGTTAAATAACTTGTCCAGGGTCACACAGCTAGGAAATGTTAAGTGTCTGAGGTCAAATTTGAACTCAGGTCCTCCTGACTTCAAGGCTGGTGCCCTATCCACTGCACTACCTAGTTGCCCCAAGCCAAGGCGTTTCTGAAACATATTAGAGATGAACATAAATACCCATGCAATCCAGACATGTCTTCCCAATTCACCAAAAGAACATCTAAATGAGAGCATAATAATAAATAATTTTAAAATAAAGTAATAAATTTTCTTATACAAAATTGAAACTTTCAATATATATATTTTTTCAGAATTTCAGATTTTTACTCAAGTAGAAAAGATATTCATTAGTTTCTTAGACTTTAGGTATAATTAATAGCTTGATATAGTTTCTACAACTAAGAGTTGGCATGGCATATGAGAGTTGGCAAGGATCTCTAAAGACAGCTTGCTAGTGTAGTGGATAGAGCATTGGTTTTAGAATCAGGAAGACCTATGTTCATATTTTCAGATGTCTTAGCTCTGTGATTTTGGGAATGCCAGTATGACTAAATTTCCTCAAGTGTAAAATAGGAAAAATAGTTTATACTTCCTATAATTATTCTAAAGATCAAATTAATATTTTAAGGCATAACAGAATCTCTAGAATGATGTAAAAATTAATAGCTTCTTGTTTAGTTCTGTCCTTCCTCTCATCTAATCCATTTTTTACCTAAAAAAAAACATTCTTAAGATGGCGGAGAAGAAACACACGACTCAGTGAACGTCCTCACTCCCTCACAACCAATTAGATAAATTAAGTCTCAAAATTAGCTCAGGACTGATAGATACCACAAGGACTGGAAGCACGACTTACCAGCTGAAGAGAATCTGGAGTTTCAACAGGAAAGGTCAGTTCTCAGGGGAGGAATAAGAAAGACCAGCACAGACGGTGGGGTAGGGGCACACTGCGCCCATTGCGCTGGGAGGGGCTCTGGGATCAGAGAAGCCACTGAGGTAAAGGAATCTGGCACAGGCTGTTAGCTCTTCTCTGCTAATTATTTAGCAGTTCAGAAGAGAAAGCCAAAATATTTTAAAACTCAGATTAGATTTCCCCCCCACCCACCCACCCTGGGGGTGACTCGGCAGACTCAGCACCAGGGGGTGTGGCCTCAGCTACCTCCTGAGAATAGTTAAGAGACTGACAAGTGGGTGGATACGGCCCAAGGCAACACACACTGCCTAGCTTAGCTGGAGGGAGTGGAACTCAGCTCCAGGAAGTCCCAGAGAAGCGGAACCTTTGAACTAGGGACCGCGGTTTCTGGCAGACACTTCCAGTTTGAGCGCAGGGGCTTCTCACGTCACCTGCTGCAGACATCCACTCCCCACCCGGACACATAGGCTGAGCTTCTTGCTGTCTTCACTGTTCTACGCCCTCAAAGCACAGCAGTGCTAATCACCTCTGAGGCACTTCCAGGGAGGGGGTGGGGAACTCTCTCCCAGAGCTCTCTCTTAGCGCGGGCGCGGGGGCCGCTGCATCCATCCGGTCTGGGAGGAAGCTGGTAAAGAAGTAAATAATTTCCTACCCCAGGGACAGACCCCAAAACATTTTTTAAGTATGAGCAAAAAAGCTAGAAAAACTATAGATTCCTTCTATACAGAGAAAGAGCGGGTATCCAACCCCGAGGAAGTTAACAGCAAAGATTCAGAAGATAACAACCTAAAGGGGAACGATTCCTGCCCCCCATCACATAACTCTCTCCTAGAAGAAGCTCTTAAGAAATTGAGGGAGATCGAAGAAAAATGGGGCAAGGAAAGGGAAGTTATGATAGAGAATAACAACGTCCTGAAATTGGAGTTGGAAAAAATAAAGAATTCACAGGAGATGCAGGGAAACAAAATTAGTGAATTAGAAAAGGTTAAAAAAACACAGGAAAGTAGGATTTCTGAATTGGAAAAGATAAAAAAGTCTCAAGAAAATAGAATTTCTGAATTGGAAAAAGAAAATAATTCTCAAAAAAAAAAAATTAGGGAAATGGAAAAAAATTCAATAGAGCAAAACAATTCATTTAAAAACGAAATTGGGCATTTACAAAAAGAACTAAAAACTGTGAAAGAAGAAAATAACTCCTTAAAAGTCAGGATGGAACAAATAGAAATGAATGATTCACAGAGAACCCAAGAATCAGTCAAACAAAACAAAAAAAATGAGAAGCTGGAGAACAACGTCAAATACTTACTGGGAAAATCTATAGACCTGGAAAATAGATCTAGGAGAGATAATCTGCGGATTATTGGACTTCCAGAAAACTATGACCAAAAAAAGAGCCTAGATTCTATTTTACAGGAAATTATCAAAGAGAACTGTCCAGAGATAATAGAAACAGAAGGGAAAGTAGATGTGGAAAGAATTCATCGAACTCCTTCTGAAATAGACCCTAAAAAAAGAACACCACGGAATATTGTAGCTAAGCTGCAGAATTACCACACAAAGGAGAAAATCCTGCAAGCAGCTAGAAAAAAACAATTTAAATACCAAGGTGCCACAATAAGGGTCACCCAAGATCTGGCTGCCTCCACATTAAAAGATAGAAGGGCCTGGAACCTGATATTCCGTAAGGCAAAAGATCAAGGACTGCAACCAAGAATGAACTACCCAGCTAAGTTTAGCATCTTTTTCCACGGAAGAAGATGGTCATTCAGTGAAACAGAGGAATTCTATATGTTTCTAAGAAAAAAACCAGACTTAAACAAAAAATTTGATCTACATCCACAAGACTGAAGAGAAACAGAAAAAGGTACACAGAACCCTTGAGAACTGTAACTCTGTTGTGGGTATATAAAAAATACTCAAGGATAATTTGATTTTACTGATATAAAAGAAAAAAAGGGGGGTGTAGTAAAGGGAAGGAGGTCGGTTCAGAAAAAGGGGAAGAAGTGATAAAAAGAGGGAAACTACATCCCAGGAAGAGACATAGAAAATACACCATATCTGAGGGAACTTAGTGAGGGGGAGAATCATTGTGTGAATCTTACTCTCATCAGAAGAGGCTCAAAGAGTAAATAATTAACATATTTGTTTTTCAGAGAATTTTCTCTCACCTCATTAAAAGGGGGGAGAGGAAAAGGGAAAAGGAAAAGGGGAATAAGTGAAGGGACTTGGAGGGAGGGGGGAGGGATCCTAAAAAAAAAAAAAAAAAAAAAGAGGGAGGGTTGCGCGTCACAAGGGGGGTCTGTAAATTAAATATCGGGGAGGGGGATCAGGGGGGTCAAGGGAAAAAAGCATAATCTGGGGATAATACGATGGCAGGAAATACAGAATTAGTAATTTTAACTGTAAATGTAAATGGGATGAACGATCCCATCAAACGGAGACGGATAGTAGATTGGATCAAAAAGCAGAACCCTACAATATGTTGCCTACAGGAAACACACTTAAAGCAGGGAGATACATACAGAGTAAAGGTAAAAGGTTGGAACAGAGCCTATTATGCTTCAGGTAAAGCCAAAAAAGCAGGGGTAGCTATCCTTATCTCAGATCAAGCAAAAGCAGAAGTAGATCTCGTTAAAAAAGATAAGGAAGGAAACTATATCCTGCTGAAAGGTAGCATAAATAATGAAGCCATATCAATACTAAACATATATGCACCAAGTGGTATAGCATCTAACTTTCTAAAGGAAAAGTTAAGAGAACTGCAAGAAGAAATAGACAGTAAAACTATAATAGTGGGAGATCTCAACCTTGCACTCTCAGATTTAGACAAATCAAACCACAAAACAAACAAGAAAGAAATTAAAAAAGTAAATAGAACATTAGAAAAACTAGGTATGATAGACCTTTGGAGAAAACTGAATGGCAATAGGAAGGAATATACTTTCTTCTCAGCAGTTCATGGATCCTATACAAAAATTGACCATATACTAGGACATAAAGATCTCAAAATTAAATGTAGGAAGGCAGAAATAATAAATGCCTTCTTCT
The DNA here is from genome assembly GCF_048593235.1 of Sminthopsis crassicaudata. Taxonomy (NCBI): domain Eukaryota; kingdom Metazoa; phylum Chordata; class Mammalia; order Dasyuromorphia; family Dasyuridae; genus Sminthopsis; species Sminthopsis crassicaudata. The sequence continues at coordinate 81,563,956 of NC_133618.1, read as the reverse complement.
CAGATCACAATGCAATAAAAGCTACATTCAGTAAAAAGTTAGGGGTAAATAGACCAAAAAGTAATTGGAAACTGAATAATCTCATCTTAAAGAATGACTGGGTGAAAGAGCAAATTATAGAAACAATTAACAATTTCACCCAAGATAATGATAATGATGAGACATCATATCAAAATCTTTGGGATGCAGCTAAAGCGGTAATAAGGGGAAATTTTATATCTTTAGAGGCTTATTTGAAGAAAATTGAGAAAGAGAAGATTAACGAATTGGGCTTACAACTTAAAAGGCTAGAAAAAGACCAAATTATAAACCCCCAACCAAAAATTAAACTCGAAATACAAAAATTAAAAGGAGAAATCAATAAAATTGAAAGTAAAAAAACTATTGAATTAATAAATAAAACCAAGAGTTGGTTTTATGAAAAAGCCAATAAAATAGATAAACCTTTGGTAAATTTGATCAAAAAAAAGAAAGAGGAAAATCAAATTGATAGTCTTACAAATGAAAAGGGGGATCTTTCCACCAATGAAGAGGAAATTAGAGAAATAATAAGGAGTTACTTTGCCCAACTTTATGCCAATAAATTTGATAACTTAAGTGAAATGGATGACTTCCTCCAAAAATATAGGCTCCCTAGATTAACAGAGGAGGAGATAAATTGCTTAAATAGTCCCATTTCAGAAAAAGAAATAGAACAAGCTATTAATCAACTCCCCAGGAAAAAATCCCCAGGGCCAGATGGATTCACATGTGAATTCTACCAAACATTTAAAGAACAATTAGCCCCAATGTTATATAAATTATTTGAAAAAATAGGGGATGAAGGAGTCCTACCAAATTCCTTTTATGACACAGACATGGTACTGATACCTAAACCTGGTAGATCGAAAACTGAGAAAGAAAATTATAGACCAATCTCCTTAATGAATATTGATGCTAAAATCTTAAATAAGATATTAGCAAAAAGACTTCAGAAAATCATCTCCAAGATAATACACTATGATCAAGTAGGATTTATTCCAGGAATGCAGGGCTGGTTTAATATTAGGAAAACTATTAATATAATTGACCATATTAATAATCAAATTAATAAGAACCATATGATCATCTCAATAGATGCAGAAAAAGCATTTGACAAAATCCAACATCCATTCCTACTAAAAACTCTTGAGAGTATAGGAATAAATGGATTATTCCTTAGAATAATCAGGAGTATATATTTAAGACCGTCAGTAAGCATAATATGCAATAGAAATAAACTGCAACCTTTCCAGTAAGATCAGGAGTGAAACAAGGTTGCCCACTATCACCATTACTATTCAATATAGTACTAGAAACGCTAGCCTCGGCAATAAGAGCCGAGAAAGAGATTCAAGGAATTAGAGTAGGAAATGAGGAAATTAAACTATCACTTTTTGCAGATGACATGATGGTATACTTAGAGAACCCCAAAGACTCTGCTAAAAAGCTACTAGAAATAATTCAAAATTTCAGCAAAGTGACAGGATACAAAATAAATCCACATAAATCCTCGGCATTTTTATATATCACTAACAAAATGCAACAGCAAGAGATACAAAGAGAAATTCCATTCCAAACAAATGTTGATAGTATAAAATATTTGGGAATCCATCTACCAAAGAAAAGTCAGGAATTATATGAGAAAAATTACAAAACACTTGCCACAAAAATAAAATCAGATTTAAATAATTGGAAAGACATTCAGTGCTCTTGGATAGGCCGAGCGAATATAATAAAGATGACAATACTCCCCAAACTAATCTATTTATTTAGTGCTATACCAATCAGACTCCCAAGAAACTATTTTAATGACCTAGAAAAAATAACAACAAAATTCATATGGAAGAATAAAAGGTCAAGAATTGCAAGGGAACTAATGAAAAAAAACTCAGAGGAAGGTGGTCTAAGTGTACCTGATCTAAAGCTATATTATATAGCAGCAGTCACCAAAACCATTTGGTATTGGCTAAGAAATAGACCGGTAGATCAGTGGAACAGATTAGATACAAAGGACAAAAAAGGGTACATCTATAGCAATCTAATCTTTGACAAACCCAAAGATTCCAACATTAGGGATAAAAATTCATTATTCGGAAAAAACTGTTGGGAAAACTGGAAATTAGTATGGCAGAAATTAGATATGGATCCACACTTAACACCATATACCAAGATAAGATCAAAATGGGTCCATGATTTAGGCATAAAGAGGGAGATAATAAATAGATTAGAGGAACAGAGGATAATCTACCTCTCAGACTTGTGGAGGAGGAAGGAATTTATGACCAGAGGAGAACTAGAGATCATTATTGATCACAAAATAGAAGATTTTGATTACATCAAACTAAAAAGTTTCTGTACAAATAATACTAATGCAAACAAGATTAGAAGGGAAGTAACAAATTGGGAAAATATTTTTAAAAACAAAGGTTCTGACAAAGGTCTCATTTCCAAAATATATAGAGAACTGACCATAATTTATAAGAAACCAAACCATTCTCCAATTGATAAATGGTCAAAGGATATGAACAGACAATTCTCAGAGGAAGAAATTGAAACTATATCCACTCACATGAAAGAGTGTTCCAAATCACTACTGATCAGAGAAATGCAAATTAAGACCACTCTGAGATACCACTACACACCTGTCAGATTGGCTAAGATGACAGGAACAAATAATGACAAATGTTGGAGGGGATGTGGGGAAATTGGGACACTAATACATTGCTGGTGGAGTTGTGAAAGAATCCAGCCATTCTGGAGAGCAATCTGGAATTATGCCCAAAAAGTTATCAAACTGTGCATACCCTTTGACCCAGCAGCGCTACTACTGGGATTATATCCCAAAGAAATACTAAAGAGCGGAAAGAGACATATATGTGCCAAAATGTTTGTGGCAGCTCTTTTTGTTGTAGCTAGAAACTGGAAGATGAATGGATGTCCATCAGTTGGAGAATGGTTGGGTAAATTGTGGTATATGAAAGTTATGGAATATTATTGCTCAGTAAGAAATGACCAGCAGGAGGAATACAGAGAGGGTTGGAGAGACTTAAATCAACTGATGCTGAGTGAAATGAGCAGAACCAGAAGATCACTGTACACTTCAACAACGATACTGTATGAGGATGTATTCTGATGGAAGTGGAAATCTTCAACATAAAGAAGATCCAACTCACTTCCAGTTGATCAATGATGGACAGAGGTAGATACACCCAGAGAAGAAACACTGGGAGGGGAATGAACATTGTTAGCACTAATATCTGTCTGCCCAGGTTGCATGTACCTTTGGATTCTAATGTTTATTGTGCAACAAGAAAATGATATTCACACACATGTATTGTACTTAGACTATATTGTAACACATGTAAAATGTATGGTATTGCCTGTCGTCGGGGGAGGAATAAGGGAGGGGGGGTAATTTGGAAAAATGAATACAAGGGATAATATTATAAAATATATATATATAATAAAAAAAATTAAAAAAAAAAAAAAAAAAAAAACATTCTTTATGGCATATTGAAGTATGACAAGCATTATGCCTAAAACCAGGATTTAAAATTCTGACTCTTTCTCTAGACCCCTGGATGACTTTGATAAAATCATCCCCTTGTTCATCAATTTCTTCATTTATAAATCAGAGGGATGTGAACTAGGTAACCTTTTAAGTCATTTTGGTCCTATCTGGCTCTGTTAATCCATTTATGATTTTCTTGACAAAAATACTGAATGAGTTGCCATTATCTTCTCCAGATTATTTTACAGATGAGGACAATGAAACAATCAAAATTAAAAGCTTGCCCAGGTTCACACAGCTTCCTTGGAGGCTTAATTTGAATTCCATGAAGATGAGTCTTCCTGATTTCAAATAGATTGTTCTATCCTCTGTGTCACCTAACTGCCACTATAAAATCTTTCCCACTTTCAAAGCTATGATTCTCTTTTTTTTCCAATACTATTTTATTTTTCCAAATACATATAAAATAGTTTGTGACATTCATTTTTTGTAAAACTTTGTGTTCTAAATTTTTCTCCCTTCCTCTCTTACCTTCTGCCTCCCCAAGACAGCAAGCAATCTGGTATAGGTTAAATATATTCAATCCTTTAAAACATATTTCTATATTTGTCATGTTACACCAAAAAAAAGTCAGAAGGGAAAAAAAAACACAAAAAAGAAAAACAAACAAACAAAAATGGTGAAAATAGTATGCTTCCATCCACATTCAATCTCCTTATTCTATGTCTGGATGTGATTGTCATTTTCTGTCGCAAATTTATTGGAATTGCCTTAATCATCACATTGTTGGGAAGAGTCAAGTCCATCACAGTTGATATGATTTGGTTTTCTTTTGTATTGAACTAAACTTAGTCTTTTATCCTTTAAAACAAAATAAAGTTATATTTCAGAGAAGTTTAGAAAGTGAGCAATAAACAAAGAGGAACCAAGGCTTTAACAGGTTAATGATAGATTAAATTGATTTTCTTATTAAAATAAAACTGTTCACACAAAAATATAAGCAGTATGGGTAATTGTTAGAACACTGGAAGCATGGTTAGTAACTGCATTCATCACTATGAAACTTACTGCCTATGTGACTATCATTAAATAAGTTCCTTAACCTTTCTGATCCCCAGTTTCTTGATCAGTAAAACGATGGAAAATTGTTGCAGTTCACAAGATTAATATGAAAAATTATATTTTAAGAATTAAAGCAACATAAAAGGTGAGTTTTGTTACAGAAATCCAATTTCTTGTGGATATAAGCATAGTCAGCCTATATATAAAAATATATTTCTTTCATAACAATAATAAAAGGGGGAATAATGTGTTATATGGATAGTAATATGTGGCATAATGGGAGAGAGCTAGCTTCAAAGTCAGAATTCTCTGGATTTCAAGTTCTGCCTAAGAAACATGCTAACTGGATGACTTGGTAAATCATATAACTTTTCAGTGATTCAGTCAACTTCCTAAAACAATTGAAATTAAGTGTTGAATATATGTTTTACCATGAACTACTTGCCATCTAGGGAAAAGAGTAAGGGGAGAGGGAAGAAATTGAAACACAAAGTTTTGCAAGGGTCAATGTTGAAAAACTATATGTATAAGTTTTGAAAATAAAAATCTTTAATTAAAAAAAAGAAATTTAGTGTTGATCAGTTTTAATAAAGTTTATTCATTAGAAGGCCTATGACAAAGAAATCAAAGTTTTCATCTAAAATATATATTTCTGTATAGATTTTTATAATTTTTTTACTGAATTAATGGATATAAATTAGAGTCTACATGGAATTTCACACTCTCAGGAAGTTGTTTGGTTATATTTGCTTAATTCAAATGCTACTGTTTCTCTTCATCTCCTTTTGGGAAACATTCAAGTCTTAATTTTCATTTTTTTCCAGTTTCCTAAACTAATTTGGGTATATGTGATTTGAAATATACAGGAGAAAACTATAAAATACCATGCTACTCCAAGGATATAAAAAAGCCAGTTAACCTTGGAATAGGAACAGAACCCAATATTTGAGGATGAGAGGAGTCTGAATGTTAAAGCCTTCCCTTGCTTAAGGGAAAAACTAGATATAACAGAATTAGACATTTTGAACTGGAAGGATTCTTGAAACTAAACTACTTCAACACTCTCCTTTCCAGATAATGGCCAAGTTGCGTTATATTAAATCCAGGTATATTCAGATCTCCTGATGAGAGATTTAATTTTATGTGGAGAAGATACATTTTTAAACCTTTTTGATACTTCAGATGGTGCAAATTTTGAAATTTTATAAACATTTACAAGAATATTATATATTTCTTTTTTAATGTTGTTTTATCTGGGAAAGAGCATATATTTTACTATTTGTAGGGGGGTAAGGACTCCTGAAATATTCAATTGTATGAATAGATTTTCATTTTTTTACATGTTCAAGACAAGTTAATCTTTTACTCTTGTAGTTTTCCTAAAAAGATATTTCATTGACACCTTTTGTTTTACATCAGTCAACATTGCTTTAAATCGGATTTTTACTTAGGATAAAAAAAAAATCAATTAGACAAAAGCACATGATACAGAATCTTTGTCTGACTGTATATAAAATATTCTTTTTGTACAAAGGTATGGGAATGTGTTTTGTTCTCCATTTTGTAGTATCTTTATGAGTTTGTTAAACAGTTAAATTTTCTTTTATTAACGTATTCCTTTTTCTCTTGTAGACGTGCAATTTGATTCTTTTAGTTCTGCATATTTTACTCCTCATTAACATATGCAAATCTTTCCATAGTTCTCTAAATTTCTTATATTCATCATTACTTGCTTCACTATATTTCATTATAGTCATGATATGCTATAAATTTTGCAATTTTTCATTAATTGATGGGCATCTACTTATAGTTGTTTGCTTACATATAGGTTTCCCTGAATACTTTAATATATATCAAATCTTTTTAGAGGAAAGAGAGGAGGGAGCAGTTATTAACTTTGGGGATACACACACACACACACACACACACACACACACACACACACACACACAAAGGAATAGAATTGTCAATTCTTTTATTTTGGATGTTTTGAACAATGAGAAGGAGCTGAATTCAGATAAGCTAATTGGGAGGTTGCCTTGGATAAAAGAGTAGTTAGACTGGCTACATACAAATTCAAGTATCACAGGAAGAAAGTGAGAAACTTTTTGATGAATTTGCCAGTTTTCTCATTGCTTCTAGAAACCAAAATTATCTTGAGAAATGTTTTTGAACCAAGAACATTTTGCCACATACTTCTACATTTTGATCCAGAAGTGTCTTCCTGCAAACACAGCCAATTGCAATGAATCTTTTACTTCAAACTAAAGTTGAGGCAGTTTAAGAAAAAATGGGGAAAATAAAAATCCACATTATATCTAACATTTCTCAAAATAATTTCTAAGACAAGTTAGATCATCTATCAGATTCTATTGCATGGAAAATACCGTAATAGCAAGGACCCTGTAATTTGCTTATATTATATTTTTTCAAATAATTTCAAACTATTTTCCTTTGTTTTTTACCATTAACATGAGAGTTGGACAGGTTTAATGATGTGAAAATGATTCTTTATTTAATCACCCTGATTTCTTCCCATTATGGATTTTTCCTCAATTTCTACTAGAGATCTTTATTTAGCCTGTTCATTGCTTTATGACATCTCATTTACTTTGGATGAACTGTCTTTTTATTAAACTTTATTCTATGCACCATTCTCATTCATAGAGAAAGATGCTTATCCCAAGGTTGAAAATAACATTGAACTTCAAGGAGACAAAGAAAAATGAAAATCAGGGCTAGTTTCTCCTTAGAATCATTCAAAATTCTTGAACAAAATTTAAGTATTTAAATATCTTCTCTTAGTCAAGAAACTTATAAATCACTTAAGGAGTTGGGTAGCTCTAAGGAACAAGGAGGAATTAGCTATCAATAGTTATTGAAAAGAAAACATGTACCTTTATTGCTCTTTCAGTCTGAAAGATATTACAAATTAATCTGTGAATTTTTGGTAATGCCAAGTTCTTCTGTTTTCCTCTGGAGGAGACAAGTTTCTCTCTATTTCTTCCTGATCAAGATGAAATCATCAACCTCTCAGATTGGCTAGGATGACAGCAAAAGATAATGCTGAATGTTGGAGGGGATGTGGGAAAACTGGTACACTGATACATTGTTGGTGGAATTGTGAATTCATCCAGCCATTCTGGAGAACAATTTGGAACTATGCTCAAAAAGTTATCAAACTGTGCATACCCTTTGACCCAGCAGTGTTACTACTGGGCAAACGTGGGCAAAAAAAAGGTTTCCCAAAGAAACCTTAAAGAAGAAAAAGGAACCTGTATGTTCAAAAATGTTTGAGGCAGCCCTCTTTGTAGTGGGCCAGAAACTGGAAACTGAGTGGATGTCCATCAATTGGAGAATGGCTGAATAAATTGTGGTATGTTATGGAATATTATTGTTCAGTAAGAAATGACTAGCAGGATGATTTCAGAAAGGCCTGGAGAGACTTACATGAACCGATGCTGAGTGAAATGAGCATATCAGGAGATCATTGTATACTTCAACAACAATACCATATGATGATCAAATCTGATGGACGTGGCTCTCTCCAACAATGAGATGAACCAAATTAGTTCTATTTGTTCAATAATGAATAGAACCAGCTACACTCAGCAAAAGAACTCTGGGAAATGAGTGTGAATCACTATATAGCATTTCCAGTCCCTTTGTTTTTGTCTGCCTGCATTTTTTATTTCCTTCACAGGTTAATTGTACACTATTTCAAAGTTCAATTCTGTTTGTACAGCAAAATAACTATATGGACATGTATACATATATTGCATTTAACTTATACTTTAATATATTTAACATGTATTGGTCTACCTGCTATCTGGGGGAGAGGTGGGAGAAAGGAGGGGAAAAATTGGAACAAAAGGTTTTGCAATTGTCAATGCTTAAAAATGACCCATGCATATATCTTGTAAATAAAAAGCTATAAAAAGATGAAATCATCATAATGATGCTGAATTTCAAGTGCTCTGCAAGATATGGGGTTGACCAAATAGCCCTGAGTTGCCCCAAATAAAATGATCAACTCTTCCCCATTTTAGCAACAGTTCCTGTGGAACTTTCCTTCATCCTCAAAGACCTTTAAGTCTTCACTAAATATAATTTTTCTAACTTTGACATTTGATCCTACCTAAATCCTACTTTGTTTTTCTACCTCTGCATATGCATATGTGTGAGTTGAGTGGGTGTGGATATGTACACACACACACACACACACACACACACACACCCATTGGCTTCCTTATTGATTTACTATCTTTTAATCTGATTGCTTAGCTTTAACCTATTTCAGCTCAAAATGACAGAAAATAGAGTTTTTATTAATGGAATTCATCATCAGCCATATAGAATTAAAATGTTGAAGTTATTTTTGATCTTTCCTTTAGCACCCATCCAATCTAAATATTTAGTCCTTTTCCTCATTCCCATCCAATCTTTTGTTTAAATTCCTCCTACTTAACCTAAGTCTGAAAAAGGATTCAAACCAGAGTTCCCGAAATGATTAGTTGCACTCTCTTCATCGTCCATTTGTTTTCTTTCTGTTTATTCTGGATCCTCATTATCAAATTCATGACCCAAATAATCATTTTTTCCTCTACATTCCTCATTCAAAACTTCCAAATAATGAATTTTAAGCTCTATCCTCTAAGTATTTTCTACCACTGCCCTGTAAACCTTATCTCATCACTTCCCCTTTTCCATTGTGTCTCACTTTCAGAAAAAAAAAAAAAAAAAAGCCTAATTATTTCAAGTGTCAAATAGGACATTATTCCATGGTAGAGCACTTCCCTCCTCATTTATTTATACCTTCTTTTACTGACTTTCCTCTGACTTTCCCTCTCTCACATTTGCTTAGAAATCTCCTCCCTACATCCTTGCTTCCTTAATTCTCCAAGTTTCAGTTGCCTTCAGGGTTTCCAAGTTCCCTTCCAGTGAAAACATGCAGATTTTACCGGCATCCTCATTCTTTATCCTGTGTAGGTCCTCATTTCCCTTCCAACCTTGGAGCAGTCATTTCCACCTCCCATCTCCAAAGTAATACTACAGTCCTTTCTTCCCCATTTCAAACATTCCCTCTTCCTCCTCATCTTTTCTCTTGTTGTTTTTTCTCTTTCTTAGATCATAGAGGTCATCATTCCCTTGATAATAGCCTTTGACTTGATTTCAGGATATCTTTCCCTCCACCTTATCTTTCTTCTTCCCTCCCTTCCTTTTATGTATCTTCCCAAGTTATTACATAGTTTGACAAAAGCAACATTCATCCATATATAAGGTGATACCAGGATCTGTCTCTATAATTATCTACATTTTCATTGTCATTTCTCCCAGATATCCATATTTATCTCTACTTGGTTATCATTTTGTTGAGACTGTTGTTGCTTGTGTCTGCAATTATTCACAGTGGTATATTTCTTTTGGCTAGTGTTGTGAAGGTGTAAATTATCACTTCTGTTTTGGTTTCTTTTCTAAAATTTTTTCCACATTCTTCTTAATCTTTGAACATCCATATTTTGTCCATATGCTTAGGCTTAGTGGGATAGATCACAATGAACTACATCCTAGGATTCAATGGACCTTGGAACATTCCATTCCCTCCTCCTTCTTCTAGTAGGTATAAAAATCTTATGTATTTGAAAGTCTTTCTCTTTGATGGCTTACAGAATTTGTTGCGTCTGGATTGAAATGTTATATTTTAACTAATGTTTTTCTTGGGGTTTGCAGCCTTGTTTTTGGTTTGTTTGTTTGTTTATTTATTTTTTTTCTGGAAGATATTTGTAGATTATATCAAATGGAACTTCATTCTCCAGATTCAAAAGTTCTAGGCAGTTCTTTTCTATTTTTTCCTTTAATATGGTCTTAAGGCTTTTTTTTCTGCCACATTGTGGGATGGACAAATATGATATTTAGGTTGTCTCGATACATCTTGTCTTCAAGAGCCACATATTTTGCTTTTATATCTTTCATGTTTTATTTTAATGCTTTGCTTTGTACTTGTTCTTCTTCTCTATTGTCTTTCACTTCTATTTGTTTGAAATCTTAATCTATCATTGTCTTTTATTTCTTTGATGAAATGTGCCATTATAGATTCAAGTTTGCTCTACAGCCCATAGCTTCTGCTCCTATAATCCTCATTTCTCTTTAAAACTATTCAGAAACAGTATGATTCCATGTTGTTCTCAAATTATGCAGAGTTTCTTATTTTATCATGGGTTTGATAATTTCACTTCATTTTGAAGAATTTATTCATAGATGTCAGAATTAATTTACTAGATCTAGAGTCCATGTTCCTTTTTGCTGTTATTGATTTTCTCAATGATTTATCTATTTGGACTTTTTTCTTCTGGAATCATTGATACTTTTTTATTCTTCTTTTTCTTCCTATTTGCTTATAACTCACTTTTGAATCCCTACCCTAAAATTGTGGTTTCCTTGGAAACTAAATCTCAAAAAGCCTCAGCATATCCCCACACTGGGAAATTCACAATTCATCAACCTGGATCTCTTTCTTAAATGACTTTTGGATGTTCAAAACTGACCCCAGCTATATGTTTTGCTCTTCTTTCAAATTGGGTTGTGTTGCATAATGCATAGTGTCCTAGCTTGTTCAGCAATCTCATTCTCTCTGTTTCTTAGTCCTCTGGCTCAAGATTAGCAATTCAGGGATTGCATTTCCCATATTAGAGGTTTAGAGTTATAGGCAGTTTTACAGCATTGGTGCTTCCTGGTTGCAGCTCCCAGTAGGGTTTTGCTGCTAAAGAACTGAGACCACAGCTGAAGGGCAGTTGAGATCCAAGGAAATTTCAATAATCCAGAACCAGTGATCTCTACAACACTGGAAAGAGGGAAAGGAAACAGGGGTAAGGGTGGACTTTGAAAGTTTGTGTTGTGTCTTTGGTTCTATTAGTGAAGCCTCACTGTGGGTAATGTAGAAGGGATGCTAAATAAGTTCAAATTTGATAAATAATTGATATTTCTATTTGTTTGAATTCTTGGTGTCTCAGATGAAGAAAATAAATGATATTACTTTATCTTTAGCATATATTTCTATTTTATGGTGTTTTGGGGGGTTCTGTGTATCAGAGAAAAATGTCTAGTCTTCCATCTTGTTTCTCCCATACCCCAGAATCAATGCTGACCCTCTTTCCTTAGCATTTCATTTTGAGCAATACTGCTCTAAATTCGCATGTTTAATCTTTGGCAGAGTCTTTATGCTGCTGAGTCATATGCCCACTTGGCAAAGAGAAATTGTAGTCAAAAAGTAACTTTACATATATATATATATATATATATATATATATATATATATATATATATCAAAAATTTGGTTGATATATATGTATACACACACACATGCACACACACACACACATATTATACTGAACAGGGGTTATAAAAGAGCCCATAAGGATTATGCCTTGAGCTATGTTGGCCAACATTTTTACTAATGACTTGGATATAGATTTAGAATAAGTGCTTAACAAATCTGAAAATGCCATTAAATTGTGAGTATTACATATTGTGATAGAAAGCAAACTTAAAATTCAAAATAGTCTCAAGAGCTTGCAATTTGATAAAAACCAATATAAATATTCTACCTAGATAAAAAAGGTCATACAATTTGAAAAAATAAAAAAGATAGAGATGAGATATATTTTGTAACTATGGTGAGAATGGAATTGTGTTACTATTGAGTAGAAGTAATAATAAAAGGGGAAAATATAATTTTCTCTGCATAAAATTTAAAAAACCCCTTTGGAAAAATACAAACAGTGATTAAAGAATTAGGAAACAAATGGAAGTATGGAAAATATTTGCATTGAATATCACTAATGAAAACCTGATAGCCTAGAATATGTGATCATTTGGGATACATATATAATACCGAGAGCTATTCCTCCAATGAAATAGTTTTCAAGATAGAAATTGCAAATTATTAATAAAGAATAAATATGTATATATAACTATAACTCATATAATTAAAGAAATAAAAATGAAAATAATTCTGAGTTTTCACTTTGCAACCAAGAAATTTTTCAAAGACCCCTAAAATATGGGAACAACTAATATTAGAGAAGTTGTTAGAAGACAGAGGCTGATGCTATTCAGCTAGATAGTACATTGGATAAAGCTTGGATAAAGTTGGCATCAGGAAAACTTGAGTTCAAATCTAGTCTCAGTTACTTAGCTGATATGTGGTTTTGAAGAACTCATTTAACACAAGTTTTGTTTTTGTTTTTTTTGTTTTGTTTTGTTTTTTTATTTCCTTAATAGTAAAATATGGAAAATAAAACTGTGTTTCCCTCCTAGCATTGTTGTTAAGATGAACTCATATAATTAATATCTGTAAAGGGCTTAGCACAATGCCATGTACACAGTAAACTCATATAACTAGGATAGATTGATTGATTGTACATACATTTACTATGTACCGACATATGTACATAATGTACATCAGCAACAATAATCATGTATATATGATGTATATAATATATTTATATACATATACACTAATATGAATATTAGTGATGATGATGATGATAATAATGATGATGATGATGATGATGATGATGATGATGATGAAGCAGACTTGCTGAAATAGTAAAAATTGTCTAGCAGTTTGGGGTATAAGTTTGGAAAGTGGAGAAATGTGATTATACATTAAACATACAATAAGCATCATCTAATTCATATAAAGCCTTTATTTTAGGACATCATACTTTGGAACATAGGTTTCATGTAGCAGACTCACAGAACATATAATCATATTTTGGGTAAAATTTACTTTAAAGTTACAATAGTATTGCTTTATATAAAAACACAATCAATTTCCTTCAATAACTCAGAAAATGTCACATGCCTATTTTTAATGATCATTTTAACCATGATAATGTAAGGAATGTGTGGTTCAAGTAATTCCAAATAGCAAAAAAATAATAATTAATAACAATAAGAATCATAATCTTGGAATAATTCAATTTCTGGCTTTGAATTATTATGTGTCTATATGTTTATAAATCCTAATTTAATTCCCCCTGTCAATTAGGAAATTCTTCCTCAGGCCTCCCATAGCAATTTTTAATTTATATTTTATTTTTGAATATGTTGACTTATATAATGCATATGTAGAGATGTTCATTTAAATATATGTAAGACATGTTTTGTGTCTGTATTCATAATTATATATACCTGTATAAATCATACATATATGCATTTACAGACTACATTCATATATTATATATATGCAGATAGGTATATATGTGTGGGGAGAGAAATTTCTGGATCTTATTGTCTATATATAAATATGACATTCTAAATGAGCAAGCTAATACTCATTTATGGGTAATACTAAAAACTTTTTTTAAAAGTTACCTAGAATATACCTACCTTTATAACTTGATTCTCCCTGTCCATAGAAACATTCTTCCTCAGATCTCCCAAAGCAACTTATTTTTCAACTGCCAATTGCACTAATCAAGCGTTATCTTCATTTGTGTTTTACTCTGCTTTTATCTCAACTGCATTCTATAAGAGCAGGTTTTTAGGTGCTTAATAAATGTTAGGAGATTTCAAAAGAAAGTGTGGGAGATAAGAGGTAATAGACTGCTTATCAAAGGTCTGTCTACAGAGCCATTGTGCTGACCACATTATTATATACCTATAAAACCTGAACAATCTACCTTTACTATATCAGGAAACTGAATGTTTTCATTCCATTTGAATTGTCTTAAGAACATTATGAAGATCATCTGGGCAGATTGCATCCCAGGCACTGGTGTCCGTTCTTTAGCTAAACTTCTAAACATTCATAATATCCTACAGAGAATATGCTTCCTATAAGCTAGCCACATTGTTCAAATTACAAATGTACTTTTTTTCTAACACACTATTTTACTCACACAAGGTAAATATTGAGAAATTATACAAGAAAACTTCTGAAGAAATTTGGAATGAATTATGAGACAGTAAAGTTGTTGGCAAAGGACTGCCCTGATTGGAAAATCAAAAAAGGTCCTGTGATATTACGGAAAGTGAAGTAGATTTGTACTAGTTCAAAAGAAACTAGTGGTGAAGCTTTCTGAGTATATACTGGTCTAATAACTCCAACATATGGTATCATTTTGATCCTCTTCAAAAATAAAGGACAACCAACCAACCAAATATTTGCTATATAAATAAATTTATTAATGAGTGTTTTGTTTATGCTAGCATTAAAATTAATTTGCATAGAATTTTAGAGCTGGAAGTTCCTTTATGTGATCTTTCTCCCAATTTACTGTTTCTTTTCTGATCTACCTGCTTCTTGGCCATACATTTTCTTTCATGACATTATACTCTTTATCTTTTGTAATCTCTTATATGCAAAGTTTTGCTGCCTGCTTTTAGCTACTATGTATTTTTAAATATCCCTTTGGGTGATACTCAACTTTCTTCCTTCTTATAATGTAATATTTTATAAATAAAGCATCCCTGGAAAAGTATTGGGTTTTTTTAAGCAAGGATTTTTTGAGAGAAATTAAGCATTATTCAAAGAACTTTTCAATGTTACCAAGGTAATCCTTTTGTTGTTTTGTTGATGGCAACCAATGCAATCCAAACTATAAATTTTAAAATAGACCTTTCTAGGTTTAGCTTATCACTCCAAAACTTTGTGCATCAAACCAAGATCCAGGAATGATTCACAACCAAGCTGATTGGAGTAACCCAAGATGGAAAAATGTGCTTCCTTCCCTGAAAGTGTGATAGATGACTAATCCTTCTATTACTTCCAAAATTTTAGCTGATGGAGGCAGTATCCTCATTGCCATGTATTTCAAAGGATGAGATAAACCTCAGTAGTGACCAGTTTTACTTACAGGAACCACAGATGGCTTCTTTTTGGGAAAGTGATGGTTTCCATAGAAGTAATGAAACCATTCATCAAGGCAATTTCCATCTTTCCTTTGTTGAAAGAATGAATTTAACAGCTAGAAAGATTCTGCCAACAAGGCAGTCATTTTTCTACATATCTAGAGACCCTTATCTTTGATGTTTTGAAACTTTTTCCCTTTGCAAAGAGTTTTGACCACAGAGACAGTGCAAAGGCAAAAGGGAATTAACATTTCAGCACTTACTATGACTGTTTCGCATTAGCTTACTTTTTTCTTTTTCTTTTTTTTTTCTCCCCAACAGCAAGGTCACTGGAAATTTTTTGAGGAAAGAAAATTCAACACCTCACACGATCTTATAAAATATAGCTTCTTATATAGAAAAACCAAGGGGGTTTTGGCAGAATAGCTAATCTTCAAGCAATAACCAGTGTTTTAAAATGCTTTCTCAGGAAACTTAAAAGTTTTATTTTTGGCAATCCTAGTCAACATGCTGTCAGTTACCTCCTCCAAGATGCAATTACAGTCAGCACTAAATAATTTTGAGCTTCCTGCAATAGGCTACATTCAGCAACATTTTTCCATAGTGTTACAAGCAAACTAACTTTTCTTTCTCCTAAAAAATACTGACCTAGCATTAGCTCAATTAACTTATTTTGTAAAGTAGTTTTGGTTAACAATTAATTCTCCAGTGACTTTTGGGTACTTTTGAATGCCAGGCTCAAAAGACAAAAAATGGAGAATTCAAGTCTCTCTATGGCTCTTCAAAGAACACTGGCAACCATGTGATAGATTCTCAATAGTTGGAGCAAAGAAAGATATTCATAGCCTTTTGTAATCTTTCAAATAATTGTCCATTTTATTGCCTTGTTATGAATTCATAAAGCATAAGTGTATTTTGCTGGAGTGGCCTAAAGGTCTTTAAAAACATGAATGTGTCAGTTATCCCACCATCTCTATGAGGCAGTTAGTGGCAAATATAAATGTCTTTACATTTCAACTGGAGGATTCAATTAGTAAAAAAAGACACCGTTAGTTTATTTTCCAAAAATCATTGATCAACATATTGACACTTTTGGAACCTGAAGTCATTTTGTTAGGTAAACAACCCTTTTCCTTATTCTTTCTTTCTTACTCCTCTGCTAAATAATAGCATATTACTTTATTAAGAAAGTTTTTTTCTTAAATTTTTGCTTCCTTATTGTTGACAATATATTTTATATTTCTTTAACAGATTCTGTTTTATTGAGAAGGCCTTTCTAATGCCTGGAAAGATTTTCATGAACTGATGCTGAGCAAAAACAAATAGTACCAAGAATAAAGTGTACATAGTAACAGCAAGATTGTGAAATGATCAACTATGAAAGATTTGGTTCTTCTCAGAAGTTCAGTGAATCAAGATTATACCAATAAATTTTGGAATCAAAATGCCATCTGTATCCAGAAATAAAACTATGGAGACCGAATGTAAATCAACACAATAGGTTCACTTTTTTTCTTTTTCTTCTGTATTTTTTTTTTCTTTTGTGGTTTTTCCCTTTTGTTCTAATTTTTCTTTTCCAACATGATTCACAAAGAAATGTATATTTTAAATAAATTGATATACATGTATAATGAGAAAAAAAACAATTAAAAGTTTAAAAAAGAAAAGAAAAGAAAAAAATGTAATGTCCATGCTAGCTTTCTGGAGGCCTTGGACCAGCCTTGGTCTCAGCAAAATAATCACCATGAGAATAGTCAGGAGTAAAGTCCAAAATCTTTATTATCCCCTTCACAGTCTGTGTTTGTCATAGTTTGACCCAGTCTCCTCTGCCACTCTGCTGGTCTTCCAGTCTCATCTTAATGCCGGAGGCAGGAGAGCTACCAAGAGGAAGGTCAAAGATAGAATCTCTGTGGATGACTTTGTCCTCAATTTAAATACCCTATTACAATTACATCAATTGTAGAACTATTACATCACCAATGCCAAGTATTAAGTATATGTAACCATTGTCTCATAAATTCCACTGAGTTAACACCTTTTTTCAAGTATACTTCTTTCAAGTATACTTCTCCAAAGTTCCTCCCTCTACAAAGAAAAGGAAAGGTCTTTCTAAACTTTGGCTTATTAGACTGAATTGTTTGGTATTTTTTATTCTTGTTGTTTACTTGCTTACTTTTTAATTTGCAAAGACTTTTACACAGAATATTTCACTGGAGGTTCATAGCAGCTGTGTATGGTATACAATATTATTATTTTTAAGGGCATCTAAGTGGTATCATGGATAGAATTCTGGTCCTAAAATCATAAGCACCTAAGTTCAAATCTGACCTCAGACATTTATTAGCTGTATGATGCTGGGCAAATCATTTAATCCTGTTTACCTTAATTCTGCATAGGTCAGATGGTTTAGAGAGCAAAATGATGAACTGTTCTAATATTTTTGCCAAGAAAACCCCAAATGAGGTCATTCATATTATTATCCTTATTTTAGAAATGAGAAAACTAAGGCTTAGAAATGACTCTACCAGAGTGTTACAGCAAGTAAATAAGAAAAATAAGATTTGGATACTTGTCTCTTCAAACTTAGGAGAAAATATAATGCTCAGTTGTTATCTTCACTCTCTACTAAGCAATCCAATAGGCAAATTAGACCTATCTTAAAATAAAATGCAATTTCTTTAACATATTATAAATGTCTCATAATTTCTTATATTTAATATCAGATGGAATTCAAATACAAATCTTCCTGACCACAAACAAGTCTAACACTCTTTCTATGTACCATGCTCACACTGTCCCTCTAAATAATATATATATATATATATATATATATATATATATATATATATATATATATAAAGGTAGAAATTAATGGAAATATTATGTATGCATGCTTTATAAATATACATATATGTACATATATGTTTGTGTATATGTTTGAGAGAGAGTCTACAAATACATAGTCCATAATGTAAATGGTCTAAAATGTTAATGGCAGAATTCCTGTGGTGATATAAGGTGGAAGGGGAGAGATAAAGAAAAGAATGGAAATTCTGTTTTATTTTTTACAAACTTATTTATATGTGTCAGTACTGGAATTCCCATAGTCATCAAAAGAAACTTCCTATTTCAAATTACTGCCTTAAGGTTGAAGTGAATACAGAAATGGAACAAATAAACCTAGATTCCTTGTCATTTTGCAACTTTCCCCCCAAACATTTTAGGGTTTTTAAATATGGATTATTCCATAGTATTCAAAATGAAGAGGTTTGTTTTTTTCAACCATCACTGAACTGTCATTGATAAGTTATAGAGAAGCATGAAGAAAATGTGCTAGGAAAATAATCCTCATTTGTTACAAATTTAGGCTTCCGGAAAGTATAGGCAAAGTATTATTGGATTTTGCTGAGCTCTTTCTTCCAGGAGATGGACAGGTGATGCTATTTTACTAGCTGACTTGAAATTGTAAAGCTCTGGATTGTATTAATAGGCTGCTTGAATCAGTGATTTTAAAGATGAGTTGGATGATAGCAGAATGCTTTTATTGTGGCATAGGCCCATGCCACATTGAAGAAAGAGTTGGAATCAACTCTGCAAAAATTAATCTTGATATCCTCGCTACCACTACCCATATTGCTAAATAAAACTGGCTTTAGTGTCTAAAGTTGAATATGATTTAGGGTTGAATAAAAATGTACTTTTCCACTGCTTGCCTAGTTACTCCAAAGCCATTATATTAAGTCATTGCTTAGCAAAATATCTTGACAACACTTAAAAAGTGAAAGGCAACTATCTAAACCAAGATCTCATTTATTTTCCAAAAGAAAAATATTTTATGAAATATATATCATGTCGATTTCTAAAAGTGTTTTTTAAAAAACTATAGAATAATTTAGCAGCATATTGACAGAGCATAAAAAGAAGAGGCCATATCAGAATACAGATGAATAGTCATGTTTCTGGAAAATTGGATGTAAATTAGAACTTGTTTGTTTTTTAATTGTTTGTTTTTAAATAATATTATGCATCTCATTTCAAATTTTTCAGCTCTAGTAATGAATTGAACCAGCTACAACCAGCGAAAGAATTCTGGGAAATGAGTATGAACCACTTCATTGAATTCCCAATCCCTCTATTTTTGTCTATCTGTGTTAGGATTACCAGGTGAGAACTCAGGTTGTCTGGACAGTGACAAGGTGAGAATTCAGGTTGTCTGGACAGTGACAAGGTGAGAACTCAGGTTGTCTGGACAGTGACAAGGTGAGAACTCAGGTTG
This sequence comes from Sminthopsis crassicaudata, assembly GCF_048593235.1. Taxonomy (NCBI): domain Eukaryota; kingdom Metazoa; phylum Chordata; class Mammalia; order Dasyuromorphia; family Dasyuridae; genus Sminthopsis; species Sminthopsis crassicaudata. Next base: position 81,544,229 of record NC_133618.1, on the reverse strand, counting down.
TCTGGACAGTGACAAGGTGAACTCAGGTTGTCTGGACAATTACAAGGTGAGAACTCAGGTTGACTTGACAGCTCTCTGGCTCAGACTTTTGGTTCAAGCCTTTAAAGGGAATTTGCACCTTAGGAATACTAAGAGGAGCAAGTTCATTGGTGGAAGTATTTCTCCATGCCCGATTGAGTCCTTACACGCCCATTCTCTGAGAGGATAAAAGAAGGGCAGCATTGGGTCTGGGAGAATCAACTCTGGGACAGAGTTTTGATGCAGGCAGGCTGAAAGGAGACCAGTCTGATTTGAGAAAGGACAAGAGCTGGAGGAGATTCAGAGCTTCCCAAGAACCTGCGCACAGAGGAAAAGATTTTACAGATCTCCTCCCAGAGAAGGATTATAATTGAGCAGAGGACCAGACCCTCACAATTCAAGAACATTACACATCTGCATTTTTTATTTCCTTAACAGGTTAATTGTACACTATTTCAAAGTTCAATTCTTTTTGTACAGCAAAATAACTATATGGACATGTATATATATATATTGCATTTAACTTATAATTTAATATATATAACATGTATTGGTTAACATGCAATCTGGGGGAGGGGGTGAGGGGAAGAAGGGGAAAAATTGGAACAAAAGGTTTTATAATTGCCAATGCTGAAAAATTACTCATGCATACATCTTGTAAATAAAAAGCAAAAAAAAAAAATCCAGCTCCAGCTATAAAGTTATATGACAACCATGTCCTTCAGAAAACATAGCAATTACTTTTTTTTTCTCTTTAGAGAAAGATGATGCTCAGTGAGAATCTATGAGATCCCATGTGCTTTGAAGATCAAGCAGCCAGCTACAACTGAGATTTTCTTCAATAATATTATGCCTATTATTTTACTTCATAAGTTTATAGCACTCTTTTTCCTAATCTTCCATATTGTTCAACAGCAATTTATTTATATCCAGTGTACAACAAAGTAGGATATTCATATTTTGTTGAGTTTCCAAGGCCTAAAGGCATAGGGAAAGACAAGATACTCATTGAAAAAAATGAGTATCTTTGAAAAAAACCTTCTATCACTGTGAATCTATAATTTTGTTAAGTATATAGCAAACAGACACAGACACACAAAAACCAATAGGACTTTATGAATAAATCATTATATTTAGCAAAGGGAATACCATGGCTAATATTTAAAATGAGATTATCAGGCAGGTCATAATTTATAAACAGATAGCAAAATTTAGGGATCTTGGGATTGCTTACCTCTCTACAAGTTATCTCTCCTAACAGTTCATTAGTTACAATATGGTCCTGTGTTTTCAAAGACAGTGTCGTTACTGCTTTTCAATCATTCCTCCTAAAAGTATTAGCCTTGGAATGCAAACTTGACAGAAAAATAAATTCCACAGATATAATGAAATATATATGCCATATAAAAATTGTTATGTTCCAATTTAGTTACTACAAGGTGGAAATAAGGCTATTTTAGTAATTTCACTTTATTTAAGATTCATTAAAGGAACATAAGGAGAACAATGTGCTAAAGTTCTGTAAGGTGATATTCAGAAGTGTTCTAGACATAAGGAAAAAATAATGGGAAAAAAGAGTTTTTTCTTTAAACACAGTCCCACAGTTGTAGGTCAAACAAAGCGGTGGGGGATAGAGGACATATTGATATTTATGGACTGTGCAAGAAAAGTTTGAAGAAAACTTTAATATTTAAAATGGAATCAAAGTGTCTGGGTAGAAGTTATCTAGACAGAAACTGAGCTAGGAAGAAGAGGATTTGTCAATATCTAAGGATAAACAAAGAGGTCAAATCATACAAAGCACAAATAGCTAACATTTAGGGCTGATTTTAAATACAAATAAATAAAAACCCATATCCAGAGATTTGGATCTCAACTGAGAAGGAAGAACAGGTAATAGAGTGCTTGCCTTTGAGAAAGAGGACTGGAATTTGGTTGTTTAAAGCAAAGAAAGCTAAAGATATACAGAGATGATTTTTTAAAGATATGTTATTGATTTTGATGAATGGAAAATAATTAACTTAGACTCTACTAATACAAATTCAACTAAAAATGGCATTAGTGCAAAATTTTGATGCCTTTCTTCCTATCCTGACCAGTGAATTTTAATTTCTAAAAGGAATTATTTTAATAGCAAGAAAAAATGTTGAGAATTTGGGAAGTTTCAAACTGAGAAATTTGGAAGTCTTTAAAATGGAAAACAGTAACTATCAATGAAAAGGACAAAAGAATTTTTAAAGACATGGGGAATGCTTCAATACTTTGATATGAAGCAGCAGCAGTGATCTGAGAAGTGTGTTATAGCAAAATTCTATTTTTTTCATCTTTTAGAAATCATATGAGAATAATGCCAATTAATTTGGGAAAAATAAGTAATGCTAGTAATATTCATAAATCCTTAATTATAATAACAAAATAAAACACATTAGTTAAACATATTACCATATGTAAGTTAATGATAATGTACTAAAAAATGATGGACATGTCTCTATTAGGAGTTATGTTCCTTCAGAGAAAGTATTCGTTATTCACTGGAGGCATGTATACAAAGTTGCCTATATAATCAAATTTTACAATTTTTGCATGTGTGTATGTATGTTGTATCTGTGTATGTGTGTTTAGGAGGCAATTTTAGAGGAATATAAATTTTTAGGATAAGCAAAGTAAATTGTAACTCAGCTTTTAGTGAAGTATGATAGGAGATTTAATGTGTCCAGAAAATTGAGGTTTCACTTGCTAGAAAATACAGGTTGTGAAAAACCGTAAAAGAGACTTGACAACATAACACCTTTTGTGCTGTTCCTACACAGATGATTATGCTTGGGCCAATGGTACAGGCAGATTTCAGGGAATAAGTTAAAACAAGTGCTTAACACTGAAAAGATAAAATCCAAAAAAAGCTATTCTTCATAAGCATTTTAGCTGACCTGTAATTTTTATTTCTGCAAATCACTCTTTGTAGCTAGCATGTAGCAGACATGTAGTTACTCAAGCATCCTAACCTACCTCACTGGCTTATTGTAAGTTTCAAATGAAAGGGTATTTGTAAAGTGCTTTGCATAGTGCCCAACCCATAGTAGGTACATAATAAATGCTTGTTCCCTTTTCCCTTTCCCTTAAAATTCTGGCTCTAACTTCCCTTTCTAACCATAGCTCTCTTTACTTCTCTATGAATACTCTCTAATCTAGATGTACTGAAATTATCACAATTTTCTAAATAGAGTCCAGCCAAAAGTACTCTACACAAGGCACTGTATTAGGGAATGAAAAACCTAATTTAAAACAAACCTGGATTTTCTTTCCTCATACTTTTGCTCATATTCTTCCATCCACATTTTTCCATGATCTTTTCTTTTCAAAATTCTACTCATTATTCAACATCAGCCTCAAAGGATACTTTTTTCCATGATTTTTACTCTGATTTCATAGTCAAAAGATAAGTCACATACTTTTCTTCTCGATTCCTATAGAAATTTGTAGTGCCCTTGAAATGGCTCATTAAATTTGGCCTGGTATTATAGTTTGTTTATTTTATACATATATTATCTTTCTGAGGAAATAATGGGGAAAGAGATTGAGAAAAATAGGATTCATAGGAGAGGTAAGATCTAGGCAAATGTCATGTGTTGTGTATATTTACATATTGTACATAGCACAATATTTTCCATTCATATACATTTTATCTGGCCAAGCACACACCAGTTTCTTCCAAATGCTTCTTGAAGAACTCCATAATTTCCTTCCTTATTTTCATCTCTTGATCTTCTATATTCTCTCAATCTCTCTATCCACAGGCTTCATGGGGTATCAGATGTCTTCTTATGCCATATATTTCTACCTTAAATCCCATTAATTACTCATTAATAATTCAGGGCCATCATGGATAGCAATTTCTTTTCTTCTTTAGAAAAAGTTCACAATAGTGTGTGTGTGTGTGTGTGTGTGTGTGTGTGTGTGTGTGTGTGTGTGATGGTATATGCATGTAAAGATAAGAAACTCCTTCCTCCTAACTCCCATGTCATTCTAAATGAAAATTTTGAGGGAAAAGGTAAAAAATTAAATGAAAGGGAAGAACACTAAAAGCAGTATGTAATTATCTTTTATAAACTCATTGAAAATAACAACTTTTGAACAAGAATCCATCCTCCTCTGAGTTCTAGCTAAATATTTGAGATATAATCATAGTCAAATATAAACTATTTGTTATATAGTACAATCTGATTGTGTTGAATGGGTTAAAATAAATGACCACTAAGGTGCTTCCCAACTCTTATAAATCAAGACCAGTTTCCTGTGATTTGACAATGGATATGATAATACTCTAGAGAGAGTAATGTATAGTCATCATATTTGTTCCTGGAAGTCCTTTATATAAACACAAAAACAAAAATCTTAACACTCACTATGTTTCCCAACTCTGAAAATATCCATTTTTCTTTGTGCTCTTTGTTAGGCACATGTTAAGGGCACATTTTATTTTTTGTTTTGGTGGGGGTAGAAGATTTACTCAGGTCAAAGTGAAATTTATACCTTTAAGAAAAATAAAGTATTAATCCGACTATCTGTGAAAAGATCAATTACTTCCATTAGCAATGCCTTTCCAGATTTACACTCTCCATTAAGCGTAGATGTGATAGTTGATGACTCACATTTTATACTTATAGTATCTGAATTGCATACCGTGGGCTAAGTAAGTTTCCTTTCATAGTAAACGATCTTAATGTGTTGAAGTTACTCAAAATAGGAAGAGAAAAGCTATGAAAAAATAAAAATAACAAATGGGTCAGAACTAATTAAAAACAAAACCAAAAATAACCCTCAACCCCCCAAAAAAAAATTAACCTTGCCCGATCTCCCAAGAATATAACCTACTCAGAAGCAAGATGGGTACTAGATCTTACAAAATTATTTATATTTCAAAGGTTGAGTAGCAGGGAGACAAATATCATTAATATAATAAGGACTTACAGATGACCATTCTATTAAAAAAACTTGTCTCGAGATGACAGCAATCAAAAATGTTCCTTCTAATAAATTTTCCATATCCTGCTGATATAAATTACATTGGACTCAGTCAGATTACAAAGAAGCTTTATCTTTATTCATCTGGGAGGGAGAAGTAAGGATGAATCCCTGTTAACCTAAGCATAACCAAAAAATACTTAAGTTTATGGGGTTTACTCATCTAATTTGTTCCTGATGGGAAGAAAATTATTTTAAGGCTTTTAGAAATAATTTTCCCTTCTACTTAAAAGAGTGAGCCATCACCAAATGTTACTAGTTGCAGAATCAGGTGCTTGTAGAAAAAGAATAAAACAAAAAGGAAGAAAAGTATCTCTGTTGCATTGGGATCTGAAGCTATTTTTAAGGTTTCAAAAAAAACTATTAGTCACCCCAAATGTTTCCTCAGTAGTACTTTTATAAGCTTCAATGCAAATTTTATTCTATATCATGTAAAAGATAGTAAGACACAGAATGACAGGAACTCTATAAGGCACTTAAGTTTCCCTAAAAGGTGACTCAGAGAGCATTCAATCAATCTATGCTTTGATATGAATCTCTATGACATCATTGCCAACAAGTTGTCATCCAGCTTTTGACTAAAGACTTCAATTCATGGGGAAATTACTACCTCCTGAAGAAGCCTTGTTCTACTTTTAGAGAGCTCTAATTGTTAGGAATTATATATCAACGTTAAATTTGCCAACTTCCAGCCACTGCTCTTAGCTATATACTCTGGGTACAAATAAAATGGACCTAATCCTTCTTTTAAGTAACTTATAAAATATTTGAAAAGAATTTTCATCCCCCCCCAGACACATTGTCTTCTCCAGACTAAATATCCTCTGTTCCATTGTCTTATCCTTTCAAGACATTATCTTGAGACCTCCTACCATCTTAGATATTCTCTATTAGATACTTCCTAACTTATTATTTTCTTTGGGTTCTGTGTCTTCACTTGCATAATTAATAAGCAAAGAGGTCCTATATATTTCAGTGTATTTAATCCTAGCTGTGCCTACCTAATATCATATAAACAAATCAGTTCAATTTTAAAATTTCAATAAATTCAAAGTGCAATAGAGTTATAATGTGACAAAATAATCACTTTTTTACTGAGTTCCACTGATAACTGAAAATGTTGCCTGACATATATCAAATGATTAATATGTATTTTGTGAATTAAAGTTCCATCTCTGAAACTGATAAGCTATGAACATAATTAAGTCATTTAATCCTTCTGAATGTCAACCTACTTCTTGTGAATATGTTCTAAGTATACAAGAAACATGGAAAATAAAATTTGTGATTTTGATAAAACAATAGTCAACAAATGGCCATCCCTGTAATTTCCTGTTCTAAGCTTCCTATGTCATAATTCCTTTTTATTCCCACATCAGAGCTCTCTCTCCACTGTCCCTATCTGAGTGCCTTTCCATTTGTCTTTTGGAAGCACAGTTCTCCAGTGACCAATGATGTTTTTTCAGATTTTATATTTATTTATATGTGTAGATATACAACTTCTCCTCAATAAAACACAATTTTATCTTTGAGCATAAAACCCATTTTCTTTGGTCTTTTTATTTTTTTTATTAATTTTATAATTATAACTTTTTTGACAGTACATAGCATGGGTAATTTTTTACAACATTATCCCTGGCACTCACTTCTGTTCTGAATTTTTCCCTCCTTCCCTTCACCCCCTCCCCTAGATGACAGGCAGTCCCATACATTTTAAATATGTCATAGTATATCCCAGATACAATATATGTGTGCAGAATCAATTTTTTTTGTTGTTGTTGCACAGGAAGAATTGGATTCAGAAGGTAAAAATAACCTGGGAAGAAAAACAAAAATGCAAACAGTTTACACGCATTTCCTAATGTTCCTTCTCTAGGTGTAGCTGATTTTGTCCATCCTTGATCAATTGGAGCTGAATTAGATCTTCTCTTTGTTGAAGATATCCACTTCCATCAGAATACATCCTCATACAGTATTGTTGTTGAAGTGTATAATGATCTCCTGGTTCTGCTCATTTCACTCAGCAACAGTTGATTTAAGTCTCTCCAAGCCTCTCTGTATTCCTCCTGCTGGTCATTTCTTACAGACCAATAATATTCCATAACCTTCATATACCACAATTTACCCAACCATTCTCCAATTGATGGAAATCCATTCAACTTCCAGTTTCTAGCTACAACAAAAAGAGCTGCCACAAACATTTTGGCACATACAGGTCAATTTCCCTTCTTTAGTATTTCTTTGGGATATAAGCCCAATAGCAGCAATGCTGGATCAAAGGGTATGCACAGTTTGATAACTTTTTGAGCATAATTCCAGATTCCTCTCCAGAATGGTTGGATTCTTTCACAACTCCACCAACAATGTATTAGTGTCCCAGTTGTCCCACATCCCCTCCAACATTCATCATTATTTGTTCCTGTCATCTTAGCCAATCTGACAGGTGTGTAGTGGTACAGAGTTGTCTTAATTTTCATTTCTCTGATCAATAGTGATTTGGAACACTTTTATATGAGTGGAAATAGTTTCAATTTCATTATCTGAAAATTGTCTGTTCATACCCTTGGACCATTTATAAATTGTAGAATGGTTTGATTTCTTATAAATTAAAGTCAGTTCTCTATATATTTTGGAAATGTGGCCTTTATCAGAACCTTTAACTGTAAAAATGTTTTCCTAGTTTATTGTTTCCCTTCTAATCTTGTTTGCATTAGTTTTGTTTGTACAAAAGCTTTTTAATTTGATGTAATCAAAATTTTCTATTTGTGATCAATAATGATCTCTAGTTTTCCTTTGGTCACAAATTCCTTCCTCCTCCACAAGTCTGAGAGATAAACTATCCTATGTTCCTCTAATGTATTTACAATCTCGTTATTTATGCCTAAATCATGGACCCATTTTGATCTTATCTTGGTATGTGGTGTTAAGTGTGGGTCCATGCCTAATTTCTGCCATACTAATTTCTAGTTTTTCCAGCAGTTTTTGTCAAATAATGAATTCTTATCCCAAAAGTTGGGATCTTTGGGTTTGTCAAACACTAGATTGCTATACTTATTCACTATTTTGTCCTGTAAACCAATCTATTCCACTGATCAATTAATCTATTTCTTAGCCAATACCAAATGATTTTGGTGACTGCTGCTTTATAATATAGTTTTAGATCAGGTACAGCTATGCCACCTTCATTTTTTTTTCATTAATTCCCTTGAAATTCTCGACCTTTTGTTCTTCCATATGAATTTTGTTGTTATTTTTTCTAGGTCATTAAAATAGTTTCTTGGGAGTCTGATTGGTATAGCACTAAATAAATAGATTAGTATTGTCATCTTTATTATATTCATTCAGCCTATCCAAGAGCACTTAATATTTTTCCAATTATTTAAATCTCACTTTATTTTTGTGGCAAGTGTTTTGTAATTTTGCTCATATAATTCCTGACTTTCCTTTGGTAGATAGATTCCCAAATATTTTATACTATCCACAGTTATTTTGAATGGAATTTCTCTTTGTATCTCTTGTTGTTGGATTTTGTTGGTAATGTATAAAAATGCTGAGGATTTTTGTGGATTTATTTTGTATCCTGAAACTTTGCTAAAGTTAAGAATTATTTCTAATAGCTTTTAGCACAATCTTTAGGTTTCTCTAAGTATATCATCATATCTTCTGCAAAGAGTGATTGTTTGATTTCCTCATTTCTTTGGTCTTTTCATGCCTGAGGCCTAATATATTGTGCCTAGCATATAGCAAATGAACAAGCATTTGTTGAGCTTCTACTATATGCCAGGCACTCTGCTAAGTGATGGTGATACAAGGACAAAAATAAAATATAACAAAATCTCAATTACTATAAATTCTAATATAAAGGTAAAGAATTAACAAAATCTCAATTACTATAAATTCTAATATAAAGGTAAAGAATCTATATGTCTTTATAATGTTTGTCTAAATATATAAATAAACATGCATACAAAAACATATTCACATATACATGTATACACATATACACACAATTTTGTGTGTGTGTATGTGTGTGTGTGTGTGTGTGAGAACCATAAAGTAGTTTGGGTGGTAAAAAATTAGGGAAAAACTCAGAAAACATTTAATGGAAAAAGTAGAATTTGAGTAGGGTTTTGAAAGAAAAAGGATATACTTAAAGATAGAAGCATGCATGCTCTGGGCATGAACAATGTTGGATATAAATGAAGAGAGATTTCTGTTCAGGTGGACATAACAATCAGTACAAAGCAGGCATGTAGGAGATTGAATAATATGTATAAGAACACCTATTTGCTTAGATCTCATAGTGGAGAGAGGAGTAACAAATATTAAGTTTGGGGAAATAGGTTCAAGGGAAGTTGTGAAAGGCTTTAAAAGGCAAAGAATCTTGTATTTAATCTCAATGAGTTTATTGAATAGGAAAGAGACATGGTAAGGCTTTCACTTTAGAAAAGCTACTTAGACAACTAGCTATAGGAAAGTTTGAAAAAAAGAGAACATTTAAATTAGAGGGGCCAATTAAGATAGTATTCAAGTAGTCTAGATTAGAAATATAAGGTTCTGAACTATGATATTTATTTAAGTAGAGATAAAAATAGGAGATGTTTTAGAAATTACAGGATTTGGCAGTTCAATGGATTTGCAGGGTAAGAGAAGTGAAGAGTCAAGTATAAGGCCAAAGTTGAGAAATTGCTTATTAAACTGAATTAAATACTTGCCTGTAATGTTTGTTATATTTGTGATCATGGAAAAGTCACTCCAGACTTTAAACAGGTCTTTAAGGCAGCAAGTGTGCAAGAAGCTTTATAAATAGCTTGGCCACATTGCACAATAGGAAGTATTTTCAGTTGACCTTTACAATACTATACAGAATTAATAATAACCAGAAAATTTAAGCAGGTTTATTATTTTTATATGGATTGGTATTATCTCTGATAATACTGGCTGCTTAAATAAATATGCAATATATTTTTCATTGTTTGATATATTGATACCCCACTCCAGCACTCAAGACTCAGAACTGCCCCAGTTTTAAGTTTTTCTGTGTGTTCCCATACCACAAAAAATTGCTCATAAACCTTCTTTGATATATTTGTTTTCCTAGGAATCTAAAAGATGCAATTAATTCAAGCAAAGACATTTAATGAAGTAACACCATGAGGGGAAAAAAAGCAATAACAAATATCTCTGCTAAATCTGGTTACATTGTCCCATAAATACACAAACTATTAATGGAAAGATTAGTTGCATTCAGTGGACATTCATAATATGGCACACACATAGAGAATCTATGACCAGAGCTCAGACACAAAAGGGGCTCACATATAACCTAACTAAAATATATTCATTGAAGGGTAATCTCCGCCTCTATATTTGCAAGATTGCTGATCAATGTGTTCTGATGATGACATCATGCTTTTCCTAATGGTCTCACATATTTACCTTTTGATGATATTTTACTAGATTGTTGGTCTTTTCCAGGAATGATATAATTGAATATAAATTCTACTTCCTGCTTTTTTGATTCTGATGATTTGCCTAAAGATAATTACTTCTCACTCAATATAGTGGGCTGTGCTGGTGCTCTTTTAAAAAAGGTTAAAGTATATCATGATTCATTCGTTTAGTTTTGAGCAGCTCTTGTACAAAAAGCATCCAATTGTCAGAATAGGAAGAAATGTGTTTTGTGTTTTTTTTTTCTTTTTTTTTTTTCTATAAAGTTATCAGTGTTTTCCTTTATCTTGGCTGGAATGGACAGTTCTTCTTCAGATAGAGATGTTCTTAAGTCAAATCAAACTTTTTGCAACTGAGAAAGGACATCCATTCTAGCTAATTCATTATTCAGACTCATCTATTTGTACACCTGTTTCCTTGTCATTGAGATCTCTATTTTTCTTTCAAGCATCTTACACTGACTTGGAGTCAAAAAGTTATCTGACTCCCTGAATAATCTCCAACTGTTAAACTGTTTCCTGTCAGTATCTTTTGAGAGAATCTTCTTTCATCAGATTGTTAAGAGTTCTCAATATTTGGAGCTCCCTAATTTCTCAAATTCACAATTTATTTCATCTCTCATGCACAAGTAGGATAGGAATGGGGAGATATAGAAGGGAAATATAAGAACAAAACTGAGACAATAGGGAAAAGTCATTATTGTCTCCTTATCTAACAAGATTCTGAAACTGTATGTATCTACCCAGAGTTTCCTTCACATGTAAAAATGAAAATAATTCCCCAAGATCCTATCACAGACTGTATTATTAAATATATACATATATCTTGTCATGTGACTTTGGTAGCCTTAAGTTTTATGTCCTTGTTTTGCAAATACTTTCATTTTTTGACTCATGAAAAGTTCTTATCTTCTCCTAAAACACTGAAAAGATTTATTTTAGCAGTAAAATTTTATTTTCCAAAAAATGTCAAAGGTTTCTCCTTCTTTCTTTTTTTTTTCTTTTTTTCTTTTCTTTTCTGTTCTTTTTTTCCCTCTGAGCTAATTGGGGTTAAATGACTTGCCCAGGGTCACACAGCTAGGAAGTATTAAGTGTCTGAGGCTGGAATTGAACTCAGGTCCTCCTGACTTCAGGGCTAAATACTCTATTAATTGTGCCATCTAACTTCCCCCAGTGTCTCCTTATTTCTATGAAGCAATACATTTTACCTCTTAGGAATTTTACTAACTTATAAATTATATAAATATATTATAATAAATTATAAAATTTATATAAAATTATAATTTTTTGTTCATATACATTGTATATTATGTCAACCTCCAAACATTTGTGACATTATCTTTATTTGGAGGAAAGTTAGTCTGCATGGGTAAATGGAAGTTGTCCATCCAATTAATGTCTGTTGTGTATTTATACATGGAACAAAAAAGGTAGAGAGAAGGGAAGGAAATATAGCTAAGAGTTTTAATAATCCTAATTCCTTTCATATTCTAAGGGGTTTCTTTTCACATTCTCATTCATAACATTTTCCTTCTCCCTCTCCCTACTTTCCTCCTTGTGTGTGTATGTCTATTTGTTTTTATATATTATACATTTGTTTATATACATAATATGCATATAAATGTGCATACACAGACATAACTCAAATAACAGTACAAAGAAAAATATTTGAAATTAGGAATGGGGCTAAAATGGCAGAGAGTAGACAGGACATTGCCTGAGCTCTTCCCAGCTTCCATTAGAATCAAACCTTTGAACTGATTTGAAGTGACAGTACCCACAAACATTTAGAGTGCAATAAATTTCCAGTTTAAGATATCTTAGAAGGACTTTAGGAAAGATCTGCCTCAGATGGAATAAAGGAGAATGCAACCCAAGTTAGGCAAGGAAAAGGGAGAACTAAATTAGGGAATTTAGCTGAAGGCTGTTAGACAAAATACAGCAATATTGGTTATTCTGTCCTGATTCAGAAACTTTGTGGACCAGGAGACCAACTCTGAGACTTCCAACACAACTGCAGATGGCAAAGCTGTACCCTACTTTAACATCCCAGTGGGAAATAGCACCAAAACCCTCAGTGAGAGGTCCCTATCCCCCTGCCATCTCCCCTGTGGCCTAGGAGCAGAGTAGATCTTTTTAAAATGAGCGAGAAAGCAAAAAAGCTCTAACCATAAAAAGTTATTTGAGAAATGGAAGATCAGAACACAAAATCAGAAAAAGACAGCAAAAGCAAAATGCCTTCAGGTGAAGCCTCAAAGGGAGTTATGAATTGATCTCAAGATCAAAAGAGTCTCTTAGAAGAGTTCAAAAAGGACCTTAAAGAGAGATAGAATAAAAATGGGAAAAATAAATGGAAGCTATGCAGGAGGATTATGAAAGTTTTATTTTTTTTTTGGGGGGGGGAACCAATAGCTTGGGTTAGAGCAGAATATGAACTCAGATCAAGCATAATTAAAAATAGATCTCATTAAAAGAGAGAAAGTAGGAAACTACAAATTGCTAAATGGTGCCATAGATAATGAAGTAATATCAATACTAAACATATATGCACTGCACCAAGTAGTTTAGCACTCAAATTCTTAGAGAAGCTAAGAGAATTGCAAGAAGAAATAGACAGCAAAACTATACTAATGGGGAATCTCAATCTGCCTCTATTAGAACTAGTTAAATCAAACAACAGAACAAATTCAGCCTCAGTTGTTTACTAACTGTGTGATCCTAGTTAAGTCACTTATTCTTATGTGCCTCAATATCCTCATCTGTAAATTTTGGGTAATAGTTACACTTACCTCCCAGAACTGTTGTAAAATTAAAATGAGATTTGTAAAGAGTTTTATAAATCCTAAAATGTTATGTAAATGAGAGCTGCTTATAAGTGTTGAGTATAACTATTGAGGTACCATTATCTCCGCCAGCCAGATTTTCAGGTCCTTAAGATTAAGGATTTTTTCACGCTACTATTATTAGATTCCCAGCAAGTAGCCCAGTAACTGGGGTTTAATAAGTACTTTAGTGAAAAGAATCTGTTGATGTAGCAAAGGTTGTGACCTGGAATGAATTTCAATTCCAGACAGACACTAGCTGTGTGACCTCAGAAAAGTCACTTAATTCTTTTGCCTCAGTTCCCTAAAGCTATAAAATAGGGTTGTTTTGAGGATCAATTGAGAAAATATTTGTAAACCTCTTAGCAGAATGACTGGTACAAAGTAGGCCCCACATTCATGTTTATTCTCCATCTCCCACTTCCTTTTTTGAATGATTTATTGAGAAGATGCAATGGAACTTGATTGCTGACTTCAAATATTTAAAACAAGCAATAGACAAATTGTGCTTGACCTCTCAGAAGAAACCTTAGGAGTATTGGGTGACAGGAGCAATATAATAAATTTTGGAGTTAATATCAGGAAAAAATTACCGAATAGTTAGATCTGTTTATTAGGCAAACAGATTGTCTGAGAATAATCAAATTTTGTCTTATTAGAGGCTTTCAATGAATGGCAAGATAGCCATTTGTTGTCTATGCTACATTATGGGGACTGGGGGAGATGAATATGGATTATATAAGATAGAAGCTGAGTTTCTTTTCAGTTTGGAAATTATGTGACTCCATGATATTTGATATTTTGATAGAAGATGAGGACAGGAAGAAGCTTTTGGAACTCAAACCTGCCCTTATTACCTGAATGACCCTGGACAAATCACAACCCCTCTTAGAATCAATTTGCTCATCTTAGAAAATCATGATCTTTGGTGTCCCTTCTAGCACCAAATTTATTATTCTATGATCTTGTAATCTTTTAGCACAAATCCTTTATCAGTGGCACATTAGTAGCATAATTACAGGAAGAGTTAGTAGCTATATTGGAGCTACTAGCAATGACTTCTCCTTAATCCCATATTAGTTTGTTTTTCTACTCTATTATATAATCTAGCACCCCACTCCCATCCCTTTTCACCCAATCTTCCTCCCACCATGCTAATCTGACACTGCTGCAGCACCCACCAAATCAGACCTCCAAAGACCCAAGCTCTGGAGGATTGAAGATTCATTTTGGTCAACACTACACCCTGGAGCAAAATCATCCAGACTGGGGTCAATTGCTTAGTCTAGACAAGCAAAAACCAACCAACTCTAACCCTGACTCCATTCTCTAACAAAATCCAACCAACTCTAATCTTTATTCTATTCCCTGACAAAAACCTACCAACTCTAATCCTGATTCCATTCCCTGACAAAGACAATCTTCCAGCCTTTACATTGTCAAAGCACAAGCCGGACACCTATTCTCATACATATCCACACCTTCATATGCTCACTCACCCACACTCACAAATACACTCACACTTACACTTACCCCCACATACACACATGCACATACTTAGAAATACACACACACTCTTTCTGCTTCTTACTCTGGGAATAGTAATCAAACCAAGGCTGACTTTGCTTGTGGAACGGTTGTATCAATCAACTGTCCTATGCTAAGCTAATCATATTTCACTTTCCAGGTCATGGCACATTCTTCAGTTAGAATATAAGCTTATAGGGTAAATAGAATGTTGCTTTTTTGGATTTTTATTCTAAGCACTTAGCACACTGGTCCTGAATGAGTTTTATCCCGATTTTTTTCTATCAAAAATTCTAGAGTAGAACCTATTAAGTAAACTTTTGCCAAGCTTTTCCTTGTAATCTTAACATCCATTTAAAGAATAGAAAAAATATTTTTTCTTGTAGAATTTTAGGACCTAGAGAAATATGGAATGAAAAATTGCTTTCTACATGTATTAAATAAAGGCTATCTTATAAGTAGAAGTTTGGGATTCAGAGTCAAGGATTCTGCTACTGAGTACCTACGTGACCTTGGGCACAATTCATTTTTACTTTGGGTCTCACTCTCTTTACCTGAAGAATAGGTTAGATTTGGACACTTCTAGGAAGATGAATAGATAGAGCAACAGATTTTAAGTTAGGAAGACAAAGTCAAATATGATTTTAAGTACAGATTAGCTATGTGATTTTAAAATTTGCTTTAATCCCCTTGTGTCTCAGTTACTAAATCTATCAAAAATATTGAGGGAGTGTATTTTATGACCTATAGGGCCACTGGTTCATGGATTCTATTACTAAATGGACTGCTAGTTCCATCCCCGCTTTCAATCAATGATCCTCAATCAGAATGAATATGATTTTTAGTGGATATTTTGACATGGAATATGTCAGTGATTCTCAAAGTAGCCACATCTTGCTAATTCACATGTGTTCTTATTATTCTTACCTATATATCTAATTTGTTTAGTGGTCTCAAACATTAATAATGAACTTCAGAGATTCTTATTCTCGCTCACCTGAAAAAAATAACTATAGTTGATAAGCACAAACTTTATATGTTAGAGGAGGAGTTTTTGTGTGTTTTGACTTTGTTTCTACTTATCCAATAGCTACTATTTAAAAATAAAACTCAGATTCCCTGATCCAATGTTTCTACTACATTGCCTCTCTTTTCTCTTATGTTTCAGTACTATTTTTTTTCTCTCCTGAGGGAAAATGTTAAAAAACAATTTCCATTATGTGAATACTGTGGTAGATATGCTTTGTGTTAAGTAAGGTCCTTAGTTGAATAAAATTATGAACACATGGGATTTGTAAAGAAGAATGCTGGAAGAAATGGCAATTCTGAGCCACAGTCAGAGAATTTAATGTAAAGATGTCTTGAAAATTGTTGTAATAATATTAATTGCCTACAAGGAGACTGATTATAGAAAACGTAGAGATTTGAGTGAATAAAAATATATTCATTATTTAGCATCTACTATATGCAAAGGGCTGTTCAGAACCCTAGAAATATAAAGTTGGGAAAAGATGTCATTCTTTCCCTCAGTGACTTTTACAGTCTAATAGGTGAGATAATGCATCTACACAAATAAGCATAGTATAAATGTGATGAACCCAAACAAGAGACTCAAAGTGCCCTGAGAAAATTAGAAGAGTGAGAGTTTTATTTCATCTAGGGAATCAGTAAAGGCTTCAAGCACTTAAGATGAGCCAGGGAGGAAGAGAGAAATTTTAACAGATGGTGATGAAGACTCAATAAGTTGATAAGCTAGATAATATCTAGAAGGGACAAACTGTGATGATCAAGAGCCTTAACGACATGATATAAGATTATCAATTCATAGGATTGTGGAGTTACATACTACCACTACTTCTCCCCCAACACATACAGTGGTATGGGACTGTGTTATAACTTGGAGTGTGATTTAGATCATTGTTCTATAAATAAGACCTAATATTTTGAAAATTATTAAGGAAAATTAAAACCTAAAACTAAAGATGAATGAGTAAAGGTCATTTAGAGACCTAACCTATTCCATTAAAGTAGATTTAAAAAGAAGAGATAATAAGTCCTAATTGTTTAGGGATCATAACTGACATATATGATAATACAAATGCAAATACTTTGTCATCTCTACTGGGGTAGGTTTTTGCAAACAAGATGGATGACTATTTAAATCCAAGTCTTGAACAGAGAACCAAATACTGCCACTTAGAAAACCCCAGGTTGCTTATTTGGGATTTTATAATTTATTCAGAAACTAAGAAGGAAAATCAGCTATATAAATAAACAAAATTTAATGAACTTCTTTATTCTCCTACCTCTCCCATGCTTTAATTAAGAATGGGTAGAATGGGATCTAAACATTTTTTTCCCTTTAATTTAGTATTTACTTAGGAACTTTTTTATGGGAGGGTAAAATAAGCATTTATATAACATCTACTATGTGCCAAGCATTTTAAATTTAAAGAAACTAAGGTAAGCAAGGACTAAAAACTTGCTAACAGGTATCTCAAGCCAGATTTGAACTCTTGTTTCTGGTCCTTCTCAGCACTGTAACTATTACTCCACCAGATGCTCTTGAAAAAGAGATGTGTAAACATAACTATAAATGTTCCTAACTATGGAAAATGTCCCATTAAAGTTTTTTATTTTACTAAAAAGATAATCAATTGATCAAAAGAGTTGGTATGAATATGTGACCCTAGAATTTTGATGCTACATGCCTTTGTTAAAAACAGTAAATTTAATTGTTAGATGAAAAGTTGTTAAAGTCAAACCATTCTTTTATCACAACAAACAGGATCCCACTGGGAAAAATAGGTAATGGGATATACTGAATACATTATAAAATCATTTGTAGACCTTATTTCTAAGGTAAGTAAGTCATAAGCATTCAAAAATTTGGTTGCAATCAAATTTACTCTTAAAGTGACTGAAGTTATTTTATATTGGTGATCATCCATACCTGACTAAAATGATATTACAGTTAAGGGAGCCCAGGCACCATAATTTTAAGGAGAAAAATGTCACCATATTTTAAACACAGTTATGTAAATGCATTCAAAAAAGTCCTTTTTCTACTTTCTTAGTCCTTCCAGAACAATGGAACAGGATTTAAGATATGACCTGTGGCAGAATATTTTCCTCTTCAGTAATAGCACTACATATCATTGCAATTAGTGAATTGTGTTTTGATATATTTTTCACTTAAAAATTAAAAATCAACTGCGCTCTAAGCATCTTCTTTCTCTCTCTTCATTTTATCAGGGAACTAAGAATAAAACACATTTAAAATGGATCTACTTATGAAGATTCCCTCACTTTAATACATTCTTTATTCTAAATGGGAGAAATGGAAGTCCCTTTGTTTATATATTACTTTAAACTCTTATGGTTTTGGTTGAGAAGTGAAAGGCAGTTTTCATTTGGTCTCTCAGAGAACATTTGCAGATTTTCAATTAAAAAGTAAAAATTCCTGTAAATGTGGGCTCTTTTGTTTTTATTTTTTTTATCTTATGCAGAAACGACTATATTTCTATACAGATATTCAAGAGCCAGACCTTTGATACATTCCTTATTCAAATATTATATTGTTTTATCATTTTATATGAAAGCATATTAAGATTTTCAAAGTGTTTTTTTTTTCTTGAAAATCCCTTGTGAAATAGTATAAATTTTTTTATTCAATTTACAGGTAAGGGAACTAAGACTCAAAAAGGAAGAAAAAAATCTTACTCACTATCACACAGCTATTATGTTTTAAAGACAGAATGTGAACCAAAATCTGCTAACTCTGTCCCCAGACCATATTGCCTCAATTACAAATGAAAGTGTCAATATTATGGAGTTTCTATTTTAAACCCTCAGAATGTCATTTCTAACAAATTTCCCTTTACCAATTGCATTTTTCTTTCTTTTTCCTATATTTCATTTGCCCAAAACATGATGTTTTAAGTAGTATTTTACAGTCATATAACTTCTCACATTTGCTATTGGGATTTTTTTTTTTTTAATAAATATAACTTTCTTCAAAGAAAGCATTCCTGATACTTAATATTCCTATTTGTGTAATGCCCCAAATGGCATTGTAGACTTGTTCATTAATAAAGGAAATAGATAAGAAAAAATTTAAATTGTGAACTGATTCAACCACCCTGGATAGCAATTTTGAATTATGCTCAAGGGCTATCAAACTGTGCATACCCTTTAATCCAGCAGTGTCTCTGCTGGACCTGTATCCGAACGAAATCATGAAAAGGGAAAAGGACCCACATGTGTAAAAATGTTTGTAGCAGCCGTTTTTGTAGCAGGAATGAACTTGAAACTGAGTGGATGCTCATCAGTTGGAGAATAGCTGAATAAGTTATAATATATAAATGTTATGCAATATTATTATTCTGTATGAAATAATCAGCAGGACTGTTTTAGAAAAGCCTAGAGAGGTGTACATGAAATGATGCTAAGTGAAATGAGTAGAACCGAGAAAATGCACATAACAACAAGAAGATTATATAATGATAAACTATGATGGACTCAATTCTTTTCAACAATGATGTGATTCAAACCAATTCCAATATACTTGTGAGGGAGAGAGCTATCTGCATCCAGAAAGACTACCATGGGGACTTAATGTGGATTACAAAATGGTTATTTCACCTTTTTGTTGTTGTTTATTTTGCTTTTTGTTTTTTTTCTTATTTTTTCCTTTTTGATTTGATTTTTCTTATGCACCATGATAATTGTGGAAATATGTATAGAAGAATTATATATGTTTAACATATTGGATTGCTTGCTATCTAGGAGAGGGGATTGAGGAAGGGAGGGAGAAAAAATTTAGAACACAAGGTTTTGCAAAGGTAAATGCTAAAAACTATCTTTCATTTTATTTTGAAAATAAAAAGCTATTATTCAATAAATAAGTAAAGGATTTAATCTTCTTGTCATGTAAAATGATAGACTGATATAGTGAAGGACTTGTGGTTATGTCAGCAGGGCACAACTCAAATGAAAGCTCTCTCCTTCCATCCAGATGAAACTATCCAACTTACAAGATTTAGATCCTCTAGTACAATCTAATGGATAGAGGAATTAAATAATTTGTACCTGGTCATATCCCTAATAATTTTCAGAGGCATGTTTGAAGCCAGAACCTCATGACTCACAGTCTAACATTCAAATCTTCACTATGCCATACTATTATAGTAAGTGAATACCATTAATATAGATTGATAGAATATATTAATAGTGAATAGTGGTGTGATTTTGTGAAAGAAATCTAAAAGGGAAAGAACCTCAAGAAAGAAAAAAGCAAAAAAAAAAAAAGTGTGCTTCAAACCATATTCACTCTCTATTATCCTATCTATGTGGATGGCATTTTCCATTCCAAATCTATTGGGAATGCACTGGATAACAGCATTGCTGAGGAGAGCTAACTCTATTATAGTTGATCACTATGTAATATTGATTTTGCTGTGTACAATGTTCTCCTGGTTCTGTTCATTTTATTCACTATCATTCATGTAAAATTTTCCAGGCTTTTCTAAAATCTGCCTACTCATCATTTCTAAAAGAACAAAAGGATGACCAGCTGTAAATGATTTTGTTATTCTCAGTAGTATAATCATTCATGACTACTCTGAATTATATAAGCTTAAAAATCCTAATCATGTCTAGAGAAGGAACTAATTGTGCTGAACACATTGAAGGTCTTTATCTCTACCTGTTTCTTTTTAACTTATTTTTTCTTGAGGGTTTTAATTTTCATTAGAATGGAAGATTTATGTTTTCTTTCACAACTTGACTTTTATGGAAATGTTTTGCATACGTTCACATATGGTTTCTTAATTGTGGATGGGGATAAGGGAAAGAACCTATAACTCAAAAATCTTGAAAACAAATACCAAAAAAATTGTGTTTGAATGTAACTGGGAGAAAATATTAAATAAATTAATAAATTGAGATTATAGTTCTGGAGTTTACAATAATGTTTCCTGAAGTTTTCCTTATGGAAAATTTTTCTCAAGGTGATTAATAGATGCTTGCAATGACGATTTCTTCATTTGGTTCTACTATATCAGGGTATTTTTCCTTGATGATCTTTTGAAGAATGACATCCAGGCTCCTTTTTTAAGTCAAGGCCTTCAAGTAGACCAATAATTTTTAAAATTCTCTCTTGTGGATTATTTTCCAGGTCGGCTGTTTTTCCAATGAGATATTTTACATTTTCATACTTTCTTATTCTTTTTAGTTTATTTAAATGATTCTTGATGTCTAATAGAGTCATTAGTTTACATTTGCCTGCTTCTAGTTTTTAATGTGTAATTTTCTTGAGTTAGCTTTTGCATTTCTTTTTCCATTTGATTAATTCTATTTTTCAAGGAGTTGTTTTCTTCAGGGGATTGCTTTTTGCATTTGACTAATTGCATCTTTAAAGGAATCATTTCCCTTTTCAAAGTTCTCTCTTGCATACTTCTCATTTCCTCAAGTTTTCTTCTAATTCTCTTATTTGCCTTTTAAAATATTTTATGGGTGCTTCCAAGAAGCCTCTTGGGTTTGAGACCAATTCCTATTATCCTTTGAGATTTCCCAGGCAGGCATTTTGTTATATCCCAGTTGGTGTTTCAGTCTTCTCTGTCACTATATGGTTTCTATGATTAAGCTTTCTATGGCTAAAATTCTTTTCTGTTTCTTGCTCATTTTCTTTATTTCTTCTTTCCATCCCCCATTTTGTGAGGTTGAAGGTTGAACTGTAGTCCTGGAGGGCAGGGGCCACTTTCCCACATTTCATATGCAGCTCTGATCCTTGACTTTGCACACAGAGGTCCCCTATATTTAGTGTCTTGCTCACACCAGGAGGTAGTCTGTAGGCACCAGCTTCATTTTCAGGACTGTCAATTTGCTTTCTTATCAGGAACTAGAGGCTGGTCCACTGGTCTGTTTTGCTACTGAACCAGGACCCAGGATCCAGTTGTTAATCTGGTGTGATTAAGACTTTCTCGTTGGCTTTCCCAGACACCGTATGAGCTGGAAAAAGCATTCTTTCACCCCAGTGAGGCTGACTTTTCTTGAAGTTCTTCTAATCTACCTTGAGCTGGAAAGTGATTTCATTTCAAAAAACTGTTCAGAGGCTTGCTTTCATGTGGTTTTCAATGGAAATTGGGAAAGCCTAAACAGCTCCCTGAGTTCATTTCACCATCTTGGTTCCACTTTCTTTGTCTATATGTCTTTGTCTTTGATATTTAAGTATCTTACTATAAAGTCCAAGCTAACTCCCTGGAGGTCTCAGGATCAGCCAGAGTCAGGATAAGCAAAAGTCTTTGGTCTTTAGGGGGAAAAGTGAAGGAGATGGACAATATTGCCAGGAGTTTTGCCAAGGATTCCTCCTCGATTCTAGAGTCCAGATCTCCACACTTTTCTCCTCCTCATCCTTCGGCCAAGTGCAGTTCTATGGACTATCTCACTCCACCCCCTAATCCTTCCTAAGATTATCTGTGTACACCAAACATTGAGCCAGCAACAGTTGAGAAGGGCCATTTTTACAAACATATGCTAATAGAATTATTGCCCAATAGGTAATTAGCCTTAAGTGTTCAGTTGTCTGATTCAAGCACACCTTTTAAGATTTTCAGCCCTTTACATCTTACTTCTTTTGTTAATATGGGGAATTTATATACTTTTTGAAAATATTTATTCATTACAATTAGATTGTCATATGTGTTGGCATACCCTTAGGCAATATAATTCCTAATTGCTCTAATCTCCTCTTCATTGGTGTTATGTTCATCCATTTTCATTTTTGATACTGGTAATTTAGTTTTCTTCTTTCCTTTTTTCTTTTCCTTAATCAAATTAACTAAAGTCTTATGTATTTTGTTTTGTTTTTCATTAAACCAATTATCAGTTTTGCTAATTAGTTCAATAGTATTCTAATTTTCTATTTTATTCATCTCCTCCCTGATTTTAAGAATTTCTAATTTGGTATTTAATTGAAAGCTTTTAATTTGAATTTCAAGCGAATTAATGAAAAAAAATCAAATGAAGGTGGCCCAGCTGTACCAGATCTAAAATTATATTATAAAGCAGTGGTTACCAAAACCATTGGGTATTGGCTAAGAAATAGACTAGTTGACTAGTGGAATAGGTTAGGACCAAAGGACAAAATAATCAATAACTTTAATAACCTAGTGTTTGACAAACCCAAGGACCCCAGCCTTTGGGATAAGAACTCAATGTTTGACAAAAATTGTTGGGAAAATTGGAAATTAATATGGCAGAAACTAGGCATTGACCCACACTTAACAGCATACACCAAGGTCAGGTCAAAATTGATCACAAAGTAGAAAACTTTGATTATATCAAATTGCAAAGGTTTTGTACAAACAAAACTAATGCAGATAAGATTAGAAGAGAAACAATAAACTGGGAAAACATTTTTACAGTCAAAGGTTCAGATAAAGGCCTCATTTCCAAAATATATAGAGAATTGGCTCTAATCTATAAGAAATCAAACCAATCTCCAATTGATAAATGGTCAAAGGATATGAACAGACAATTCTCAGATGAAGAAATTGAAACTATTTCTAGTCATATGAAAAGATGCTTCAAGTCATTATTAATCAGAGAAATGCAAGTTAAGACCATTCTGAGATACCGCTGTACACCTGTCAGATTGGCTAGAATGACAGGGAAAGGTAATGCAGAATGTTGGAGAGGATGTGAGAAAACAGGGACACTGATACATTGTTGGTGGAATTGTGAATACATCCAGCCATTCTGGAGAGCAATTTGGAAATATGCTCAAAAAGTTATCAAACTATGCATATCCTTTGACCCAGCAGTGTTGCTACTGGGCTTGTATCCCAAAGAGATCTTAAAGAAGGGAAAAGGACCTGTATGTGTAAGAATGTTTGTGGCAGCCCTCTTTGTGGTGGCCAAAAACTAGAAACTACATGGATGCCCATCAATTGGAGATTGGCTGAATAACTTGTGGTATATGAATATTATGGAATATTATTGTTCTGTAAGAAATGACCAACAGGATGATTTCAGAAAGTCCTGAAGAGACTTACATTAACTGATATTGAGTGAAATGAGCAGGACTAGGAGATCATTGTATACTTCAACAACAATACTATATGATAATCAATTCTGATGGATATGGCCCTCTCCAACATTGAGATGAACCAAATCAGTTCCAATAGAGCAGTAATGAACTGAACCAGCTACACCCAGCAAAAGAACTCTAGGAGATGATTATAAACCACTATGTGGAATTCCCAATCCCTCTAATTTTGTCTGCCTACATCTTGGATTTCCTTCACAGGTTAATTGCATACTATTTCAAAGTCTGATTCTTTTTGTACAGCAAAACACCTGTTTGGACATGTATACATATATTGTATTTAATTTATACTCTAATATATTTAACATGTATTCGTCAACCTGACATCTGAGAGGGGGGAAAGGGAAAAAATTAGAACAAAAGGTTTGGCAATTGTCAATGTTGTAAAATTACCCAAGCATATATCTGGTATATAAAAACTACAAAAATAAAATAAATGCAATTTTTTAAAAAAGATTTTAATTTGTTCTTTTTCAATTTTTTTTCCTTTCATGCCCAATTCATCGATCTCTTCTTTCTCTATTTTATTCATGTAAATATTTTGAAATATAAAATTTCCCCTAAGAATAGATTTGCCTGCATCCCATAGGTTTTTATCTTGTTATTGTCGTTCTCTTTGAAGAAATTATTGATTGTTCCTATGATTTGCTATTTTGACCCAGTAGTTATTTAGGATTAGATTATTTAAGTTTCCAATTAATTTCCAATATTTTTTCACCGCCCTTTATTGCATGTAATTTTTATTGCGTCATGATCTCAAAAGGATGCATTTAATACTTCTGAATTATGCTCTAATATATGGTCAATTTATGTGTAGATGCCATATATTACTGAGAAGAAGGTATATTCCTTTCTATCCCCATTCACTTTTCTCCAGAGGTCTAATATTCTCAATTTTTAAAAAATTCTATTCACCTACATAACTTTTTTATTGTTTATTTTGAGCTTTGATTAATCTATTTCTGAGAGAGGGTGATTGAAATTTCCCACTAGTATTGTTTTGCTTTCTATTTCTTCCTGCAACTCACTTAACTTCTCTAATAATTTGGATATTATACTACTTGCTGCATAGTTTATTACTTCTAGTATCCTTTAGCAAAATGTGATTTTCTTCCTCATCTCTTTAAATTAAATCAATTATATTTTTGTTTTGTGTGAGATCAAGATCACTTCCCTGATTTTTTTCTCTTTCCAGCTGAAGCTTAATAAATTCCCCTCTAGTCCTTGTTAATTTACTATGAAATTATTCCATGGAAAATATAAATTATATTATTGAAAACTATGAATTGAGCTACACTATCTTCTCTGTCAGTTATCATCATGTCAATTGCCCCAAGTAGAAATTGTATCCCTTCTTTGATCCTTTTATTTCCATATAGGCACAAAGACAAAAAATAAATAAAAATCATGTTTTTGTCCTTTGCTTTTTTTGCCAGACCCAAATCATTATAAGTTTTAATGATGCTGACACTCTTTATATAGGGCCCCACTTTTCAGATAATTTCCCAATTTTATTTACACAATTCTTCCTCTCTCTCTCTCTCTCTCTCTCTCTCTCTCTCTCTCTCTCTCTCTCTCTCTCTCTCTCTCTCTCTCTCGTTCCTGCTCTCTCACTCTCTCATCCTTGAGCTTTTGCTCTTTTACTCTCTTTACCTCTATCTCCCTCTCCATTAACTTCTCCCCTCTATTTTTCCTTTCCCCTCTTTTCTCTTCTCTCCTTTCCCCTTCTTTTCTTTTGCCTTCCCTCTCCTCATCTTTTCTCTACTCTTCTCTTCTCATTTGAATATGCATGTATATGTGTGTATGCATATATATATGTGTATATATGTGTGTTTATAAGAATATATGGAAACTCACACAAACTCAGAACACTTCAATGACCATGTAATCCAACCACCTCATTTTAGACACAAGAAAATCCTATGGAAATTGAGGGATTACCAATTGCTATACAGTCACATATCAGTGATGGAATTTAAAACATATTCTCTGATTCCAGAGAAAGAGATTTTTCCCTCTGTACTCACATTATAAATATTTTTTAAAAATAAAACCTTTGTTTTATTTTTGCATAGCTAGTCAGCTATGCAAATCTACCATTCATGAATTGAGGGTTGCTTCAAAGTTCATATTTCTAGAAATATTTTCTTAGAGCAGATAATTTCTGATACAATATCATTTCCTTCAATTTAGGGATCCAAGTCTTTACTCCTTGTGTTTTGACTCTCATGTTTCTTTACCTAGGGCTTAAGAAATTACCATTCATCCAGGATAAATGTGTTCTTTCTTCTATGTTTAACAGATGTCATGATGCCTTTTTAAAAAATTCCATTGTTCAGTGTGCATTTTTAAGGGGCTTTATTCAAACTCCAGCTCAGCAAATAATATACACAATTTCTTTGCTGATCCCCATCTAAGGGCTTTTGCCTTCCATTTGCCTCCTTCCCATAATACTGCATTTGTTTTGAGAATTTTGGGTACTGTTTTCTCCCTATAAAATTATGCTCCTTCAAAGCAGGCAGTATTTCATTTTAATCTTTGTATTCTCACGTTACTGTAAACAATGCAGAGTTTGGCACTTTATATGTATTTAATATGTAGGGTGTCCCAAAATGTTTTAAAGCTTTAAAATTTTAATAATAATATGTCCAATTTAAAACTGATTTTTCCTTTGATCTATCATATGCAAATTATCAAAGCTTAATACTAAATTAAGATTTTTAAAATACAAAGTTGATTGGAAGAAATTGCATCTTAATTCTGGGTAAGTGATGATTTGGGAGAAAAATAAACTTTTTAAAATTATTTTTTTGAAAAATAAACTTTTAAAATTATCTCTGGATTCCCATCAGAGACACAATGTATCAGAGACCTACCCTCATTTACCAGTAGAGGGAGTAGACTAATGGAGAAGTTCCAATGATTATAACTATGTAACATTATGTGTTATCTCATTGATGGTAAGAAACCAGTTACCTTGGGCTGCAAGATCCTAAACTTCACAGTTTTTTGTATACATTTCAGAATCTTTAAAAAAAATTCTCCATAAGAGAAAATTCAGGAACACATATATAAGGAGAGAAGATTATAATTTTTAAATGAAATGCTTTCTTTAAAAAAAAAAAACAAAAAAAACAGTTGTTACTAATAAAAACATACTTTGAACTTTAGTGGAAAATGATTCAAATTGTTGAGGGAGGATTGTTCGTTAAGGATAAAAAGAATAAGTGTGGAAAATGATCAAAATCATAAAGGGTAGGATTGTTTAATAAGGATGGAAATAGAATAAGAAATCTTAAAGGAACAATGAAAAGAATTTTTATTTTCAGGATCCTGAAAGAGCCATTGGTGGTGAAGTTATCTATCTCAGAACAATCACAAGAAGAAAAAGATATGAAAGAATGAGACTCCAATGTGGTAAAATAACAATTTTTTAAAATTTATTTTACCTCTTAAGCTGAAAGAGTTTTGTCAATGGATTTACCTTATGCAACAAGAAGAAAACAATAGCTTATTTTGCTATAGTAAAAAATTAATTAAAATGAAATTAATTCATTATCTTATTCAGTAGATTCATTTCATTAGAATTCAAGGAGATAGGGGCAGCTAGGTGGCACAGTGGATAGAGCACCAGCCCTGAAATCAGGAGGACCCGAGTTCAAATCTAGTCTCAGACACTTAACACTTCCTAGCTGTGTGACCCTGGGCAAGTCACTTAACCCCAGCCTAAGGGGGGGAAAAAGAATTCAAGGAGATAAACCTTCAGTAAAACATATCACTAATTATACCATTCTGTGCCACAGGCCCCAAGGAAAACATTATAATAAAGAATTATAAAAGCTTCTCTGGAAATATTTGGAATCAATTGAAATATAGACATTGAAAAATACAAATCATCTACAATTATAAGATTTATAAAGAGAAAAGAAGTTTAAAATCAATATGTCCCATTCAAATTGAAGCATGAGTCACCTCACTAAAATAAAAATAAAGTGGCCATGCAACTTCCACTTGAAAATCTTCAGGGGTACCCATAACACTTTTGGCATCTCTATATGTGAGAACTTCTTTTTTCCATTTGAATATGACAAAAAATTTTCAGGTGACTTCTACTCACTGCTCCTTATTCTTTTAAAAAAAGCCAGTAAGTCTAATCTTTCTCTGTATCAGGTATATGAAGTTAGTTAGCTATAGGATCATTGACCTAGAGTTAGAAGGTACCTTGGAGGCCATTTGGTCAATATCCTCATGTTATACATGAAGAAACCAAAGTCTGATTCATTTAAGTGACTTGTCCAAAGACACAAACAGTAAGTCACAGAGCTAAGATTCAAATCTAGTAATCTTTATAATACTCTCATAATATATGCTCTAAACTAAATATTTTCAGTTCCTCCAAACAAGTCTCAAAGGATAAATCAAATTTATCATTTTGTACTGTTTCATAGATTGAACAAAGATTACTGTTTTGTGAGGGGGCATAGTTATGCTCTTCACTTCACTCCTATCCAGATTGGTCCACTCTGTCAACAGTCACCTTCTCCCTATACAGGAACAAATCTCCAAATTCTAAAGGGAACTGGGCAGTAGAAGAGATTTCTACCTGAATGAAGATTTGTTGTCACTCTCTATCCATTGCCAACTCAGCTTCTAGCCTGCTCAACATCTAACTATTGCCTATCTACTGGAACAATTAGACTCTCAAGGTAACTGGATGCCATGTCTGAAAATGACATATCATGAGAAAGCTGACATAAGCTTTTGCTTAATGGTTCACTCTCCAGCCTGCTCTACCTCCACAGCAGTACCTGTGCTGGTTCCCTTACCCAACCCCTCACTACCAGGTCATTTTATGTTTTGTTTTCCCTTATATTTCAACAGATCTTGGCTTTCTGGTTCCATGGATAATTATTACTACCACAATCCTTCTAATCCCTATGCAATCTAGCTATCTCAATTAAAATGCTTAGAAATTACTGATAAAGGTCCTTCACAGTCTACTATCACCTGCCTTTGCCAAGCTTATTTCTGATTTTAACCCTCAATTCATTTTATATTAAGAGGTAAGTGAGTAAGCAATTATTAAGTCATTACTATGTAGCAGGAATTATGCTAAGCACTGTGCATACCAAGAAAGACAAAAAATATTGTCTTCAAGGACCTCACATTATAATAGGAGAAACAATAGTCAGGCATTGAGATACAGCATTTGTCATTGGTATTTATGAAAAAGATGGGTCCCCTCTCCATAATGATTTCTCCTCCCAGTAATAGCTATGGGAAGAGGGGGGGAAGGAGTTGGGAGTCTAGAATCAGTTCTGATAGTCTGAAAGGAAGGGAGATACAAAGATAGATAGATAGATAGATAGATAGATAGATAGATAGATAGATAGATAGCATTGCTATACCCAAAGCTCAAATTTGATCAAAATCTTGAAAGAATTCAGAGAAGAGAAGAGATATGTAGATGAAGAACATTGTAGTAATGGGACACAATAGAAAAGGTGGAATAACATTGACTCCATGGAAATTTACAGCCTTACATTTTCCAAATTGAATGTCTTATCTCAAACATTTCTCTGTGCCTGGAATGTTATATCTCCTCTTATTAACCAGGTAAATTTGTGTGGATTCTTTAAAAATCAAATGATCCTTTATCCCAAAAACCTTCTTTGATTCACCTATCTTTACATCTTTTACATACATTTAATAACATCTTTTGTTTCACAAAATATTTTATTATGTATTTCAATCAATCAATCAAAAAACCTTCACTAAGCACTTAATATGTGTTGGGCACTGTGGTAAGCGTCAGGGTATAAAGAGGCAAAAGATAATGCCTGACTTCAAGAAACTGACAATCTCATGACATATACATGCAAACATATACAAAGCACCTATTAATGTGCAAGGCAAATTAATTTGATCACATTGCCAGAAGAACAGAAAAAAATCAAACTGTATATAACTTTAATGAAATGAAAAATTCCATTTTGTAGATGTTCCTTTTTCCAATACAAAATCTATGTCTGTTCAATCAAAATAACTAATCTAACAATTTGGCCTAAAAAGGAGCAAATCCATGGAAAATAAAATCAAACCAAGAAATTAGATTGATCTAGATGTATGAGGAGATGATTTCCCCTTTCACAATGTTGCTTGGAAAGGCATGTAAATAAAGGTTTTGTTGGAATATAAGACATAACATATGACTATAGATTTTCAGCCCAAAATATTTGCTGCTAGGACTCATTTCTTCTTATACTTTCTCTTCTCACACTTTTGTCACATTAATTTACTGGAGACAGACACTCCTCTAGCCTTGGTACATAGAAACAAAAAAGTTCAATTCCCAATGAAAATTAGATTATAAAAAAAGAAAAACTATTCAAATTCAGAATGTGAGCTCTATACTTTTTGGTTTGCAGAAGGTACAAGATGACACAAACTTGAGTCATCAAGAAGATGTTCCCAATGAGTTGTGGAAGTATATATCAAACAAAGGGGAAAAATTCACTAAAGAAAAAGTCAATGAGATAACATTCCAAAACTTATGACATGCATCCAAAACAGTAATTAGGAGAAAATTTATATATCCAATGGCTTCCATCAATAAAATATAGAAAGAGCAAAACAATTAACTGGGTATAAAAAAAAAACCTAGAAAAGAAACAAATTAAAGATCCCCATTTAGACACCATTGAAAATTCTAAAAATTAAAGGAGATGGTGATAGAATTGATAGTTTAAAAAATGTAGTGAATTACTGGAGATTCTTTAAAAAACTAAACAAAGCATTAGTTCATTTGATTTTTTAAAGAAAGGTGAAAAACAAATCACCAGAATTAAAAATTTTTAAAATTGATTGCTCTGGCAATGAAGATTAAATTAAAGCAATTATCAAGAACTATTTTACTCAATTACATTCCAATAAATCTCATGCTTTCTGCAAAATGGATATTTACAAAAATTAATTACCCAGATTAACAAAAGCATAGAATTTTTAAATAACCCTCTATTTGAAAAACAAACTAAATAATCCATAAATAAATTCCCTAAGAAAATAAATATTCAGGACCAGAAGTATATACAAGTGAATCCTACCAAACATTGAAAGAAAAATTAATTTCAATAATATATAAATTATTTTTGAAAAGACAAATATGGAGTTCTACAAAATTCTTTTTAAGACACAAGTGAACTGAAAAGAGTAAAAGCAAAAAACCTAAACTAAAATTATAGGCCAATTCATTTAATAAATATAGATGCAAAAACTTTAAATAAAATACTAGCAAGGAGATTACAGCAATACAGAAAGATCATACACTATCACCAGATGGGGTTTATATCAGGAATTCAGGGCAGATTCAATAGAAGGAAAAGTATTAGCATAATTGACCAATGCTTATTATCATCTCTATTATTCAATATTGATTTAGAAATGCTAGCTCTAATAATAAGGGCATGAAGGAAAAAAAAATTGATGGAGTTAGTATAAGCAATGAGGAAATAAAACTATCACTTTTTTGCATATAATATGACTGTATACATAGAGAAATCTAGAAAATCAGTTAAAAAGTAACTGACAAAAGTAACAATTTTAGCAGAATTGTAAAATATAAGCTAGTACAAATAATCAGCATTTCTTTGTTAATAACAAAGTCCAGTAGTAAAAGTTAGAAAGAAAAATTCCATTGAAAATAACTGTAAGACAATTTAAAATACTTGGGGAATCTGCCCGACAAGAGAAACCCATGAACTATATGAATAGAATTACAAAACAAATAAAAGAGATCTACACAATTAGAGAAATATTCATTGTTCATGATAGGCTGAATCAATATAATAAAAATTCCTAAATTAAATGTCTAAATTTACATATTAAATGCTGGAGAAAAAAGGTGGTAAACCACCAGTATTCCCCAAGACAACTCCAAATGGAGTCATGAAGAGTTGGAGAATGGAAAAAAAAAAAAAAAAGGAAAAAAAACTGAAAAACATTCAGTATTATAGCAATCAAGCTACCAAAAATTACTTTCTAGAGATAGAAAAAATTATAACAAAATTCATTAAGAAGAACAAAAGGTCAAGCCTGTCAAGGAAATCAATGAAAAAAATAGAAAGAAAGGTGGCTGAGCAGCACTAAATTTCAAAACAGTAATCATTAAAATAATCTAGTACTATCTAAGAAAAGAGTAGCATATAGTAGATTAGGGACTGTATCCCAAAGAGAATAAGAAAAAGGAAAATTTGTACAAAATATTTATAGCAGCATTTGTGTGTGTGTGTGTGTGTGGAGGCAAAGAATTAGAAGTTGAGGGTGAACTTATCATTTGGGGAATGGCTGAACAAGTTGTGGTATGTGACTGTGATGAAATACTACTATCTTATAAGAAATGATGAGTAGAATGTTTTAGAAAAACCTGGAAAGACATATGAAATTATGCAAAGTAAAATGAGCAGAAGCAGAACACTGTATAGAGACACAGCAATATTTTGAAATGATCATATATGAATGGTGCAGTTATTTTTGGAAATCTATTTGATCGAAAAAAAAAATTCTGAATGACTTAGAATGAAAAACACTATGCATTTCCAGAGAAAGAACTGATAGAGTTTGAGTACAAATTGAAGCATACTTTTTTTAAACTTTTTTTTAACTACTTTATTTTGCAATATGGCTAAAATGAAAATTTCTTATATGGATTTCAAATATAAAATTGATATCACATTTCTTGCCTTCTCACTGGGTAAGGGAAGAGAAAATCTTATATGTAAACTTTTTAAAGTAATATTATAAAAGTAAGTTGTTATTTTTTAAAAGAAAGTGTTCTCAAAATAACAACAAAATACTACAAATGGCCTTTTGACTTAATTCCAAAGGAAAAACTGATAGTTCAGCTAATTTTTGCCATCCTTGTGAAAACAATTTCTTTTCCCACACTGAGTTTTAAAGGATAACTTTCTTCTTAATTTATTATTTTAAATGAAAAGTTGTTTCTTTGTCTAAAATAGGGTGATATGCATTTCTCTCAGGGAAAAGTTAAATGTAAATCATCTTATATATTATTACCAAAATCCTTCTCAGACAAAAAAAAAAAAAAAAAAAAAAAAAAAAAAAGATCTTTCCCAAAATTTAGCAAGCTTTGACTCCAGTAACAATCAATCTTTTAAAGTGTATATTGTATGTCATTTTATTCTATATCAGTCTCCATGATGCATATTTATTTCTTGAATTTACTTATATAATGCCATTAAACAAAGAGGATGCTATTTTTGGGAAACAGTTGATGTTTCAATGATAAAGACAAAACTAACATAAATTTTACAAGTCAGTTAAAAAAGAGAGTGCTGGACAAATGGGGAAAACTATTAATCATAATATGATGGAAAATATAACTTTAAATAAAATTAGAAGAGCATGAGACTTATACATGTACTTGTACATATCTGTGCAACATGAGAAAATAATTCCTACCATGGTCAAAAGCAGAGCATTGGGCTAGATATGAAGTATTACATATATACTCCATTTTCTAGTAATATAGAAACTCTTTCAACTGCTTCCACAGCATTTTTGTTGTTGTTCCATTGTTTTTCAATTGTCTCTAACTCTTCTTGAGAGCACCTGAGAGTTTTCTTGTCAATGATATTAGAGTGGATTGACATTCATTTCCCCAGGTCATTTTCCAGATGAGGAAACTGAAGCATAGTGACATGCCCTACTAAGGGTCACGCAGAAGTAAGTGTCTGAGACCAGATTGAAACTCATAGAGATGAATCACTACTCTACAACATTACCTAGTTGCAGTGCCAGTTTAGAAAGTATTTATAAATGGAAAAGTTCCAGTTATTGTTATTTGGGCTACTAAACCAAGTCAAAAGCCATAATATAAGAAAATGAGGATATAATAATATTAATAACAGCTAATAATAGGGGCAGTGACATAGCATAGTAGATAGAATACTGATCTTATAGTCAGGAGAATCTGAATTCAATACAGTTTAAGATACTTACTAATTCTGTGATCTTGGGTAAATCACTTCACTTTAATTACCTCCAAAAATAAAAAGAATATCTAGCAACTGAATAGGGATTAAAAGTTTGAAACATTTTTCATATGTTATCTCATTTGATCTTTATAATCATGTGAGATATGTTTTATTATTATCCTCATCTTATAGATGAAGTGTTTAAAGTTGAAAAAGTTTAGGTGACTTATACAGGGTGATACAGCTACTTAAGAAAGTTATTGAAGTGGTCCAGCTATTTCAGAGAAGCTTCTTAATCAATGCCTAAAGGTCTAAGATGGTAGAAATACTTTTTGATCCAACAATACCACAACTATATTAGTGGCTTAAAATCTTCTCTAGGAATTTGGCTACTTCAAAAGTCCAATGTACTTTCCTTTCTTATATCTTTTATAACATCTATTTTTGCTTTATATGAAATCAGAATTGCTATCCCTGTTTTTTTTTTTACTTCAGCTGAAGCATAATAAGTTATCTTCCAGCCCTTTACCCTTACCCTGTATGTGTCTCTCCATGTCAAATCTGTTTCTTGTAAACAACATATTGTAGGATCTTGTTTTTTTTTTTAATCCATTCTGTTATTACTTTCCATTTTATGGGAGAGTTCATGCCATTCACATTAACAGTTATGATTATCAGCTTTGTATGTCCCTCCATCCTATGTTCTCCAGCCTGTCTTTAGTCCTTTTCTTCTTACCCCATCCACTACTTTATCTCCTATCACCTCCTTTCTTTCCCCTTTTTACCTAGTATTTCTGCCCTTCCTTTTTTCTGGCCCTTCTTTTTATTTCCTCTTTTTCCCCCTTCTTCTTTATAGGGCCAGATAAATTTCTATACTCAACTGAATGATTAAGTTATTCCCTCTTCAAATCAAAACTGATGAGATGATGCTTCAAACAATTCTAATTCCTTTCCCTTTTTCCTTTTAATTGTATGTCTTTTGTGTCTCTTCCTTTTCAGTTCTCATCTTATAACTCCACTTTCCTCTTTTTCAAGTATAGACCTTTATCCACCCCTTAATATCTTTTTCTTTGATGTCAACATGTCAGAGTCCATTCAGAACCACACCCTCAGTCCATGTGATGCCCCTCTGTCTGCTTCAGTGACAGATACAGTTCTTAAGAGTTACAAATATCATTTTCTCACTTAGGGATGTAAACTGTTTAATGTTTAAATAATATTTATTTTCCCCTCTTTGCCTTTCTGTTTCTTTTGAGTCCTATGTTTGTAGATTGAATTTTCAGTTTACTTTTGTTTTTTTTTTCCTTCAATAGAAATGATTAAAAGTCTCTTACTTCACTGAAGTTCCGTTGCATTCTCTAAAAGATGATCCTGAATCTTGCTGAGTAGTTAATTTTTGGCTGTAACCCTAAATTCTTTTCCTTCTGGAATATATTTCTAGCCATTTGATCTTTTATTGTAAAAGCTGCCGGATCCTGGTAATCCTGATTTCTGCTCCTTGATATTTGAATTGATTTTATCTGGTAGTTTGCAGCATTTATTATAGTTTCACAACAATGCTCCTTGAGATTTTCCTTTTAGGATCATTTTCTGAAGGGGATTGATGGATTCTTTCAATAAGTATTTCCCCTTCTATTTCTAAAGTATCTAGGCAGTTTTCCTTAATGATGTCTTAAAGAATATTAACCAGGCTCTTTTTTTGATCATGGCCTTCAGGTAGGCTGATAGTTTTAAATTGTCTCTTCTGGATCTATTTTCCAGGTTGGCTGTTTTTCCAATGAGATATTTCACATTTTCTTCCATTTTTTCTTTTATTTTTTAGTCTGACTAATTCTTGCTGATTTACAGTCATTAGCTTCTATTTGCACTGTTCTAGTTTTTAATGTGTGATTTTCTTCAATTAGCTATTGTATTATTTTTTTCCATTTGGTTAATTATATTTTTGAAGGAGTTTTCTTCAGACATTTTTTTTTCCTTCAGTTTCCAAGCTGTTGACTCTCTCATACATAGCTATCATTTACTTTCTAATTTTTTCTTCTTCCTCTCTTATTTGCCTTTTAAAGTATTTTATGAGTACTTTCTAAAAGCCTTTTTGGATGGAAGACCAATTCATATAATTCTTTAAGATTTCTTCTAGGCACATTTTGTCCTCATCTGAGTTTGTGTTTTGGTCTGCCCTGTCACCACCACAGCTTTCTATGGTCAAGGATCTTTTCTGTTGCTTGCCCATTTTCTTTTCTTTCCTTTTGGTATTTCCTCTTTTTTACTTTTATAGTTGAACTCTGCTCCTGGGATAAAGGTGGCACTGTCCCAAGCTTCATTTGTAGCTTTGAGCTCACGGTTCCCTTGTATTTGCAGGGGATAGCTTTCCCTTCTCTGTTCAGGAAAGAATCTGGTTTCCCAGAGTTGCCTTATGAGCTGGGACAGGGAACAGCCCCACTCATTTGCTTCTTTCTTGAGCCAAGACTGAGGTCCTTAATTGCTTATGTGCCATGTTAAAGACCCTCTTAACAGCTTTCTTAAAGTCTATCTGAGCTGACCTGAAAGGAAAGGAAAAAAGAAAGAAAGGAAGGAAAGAAGGAAGGGAAGG
Organism: Sminthopsis crassicaudata; assembly: GCF_048593235.1. Lineage (NCBI taxonomy): Eukaryota > Metazoa > Chordata > Mammalia > Dasyuromorphia > Dasyuridae > Sminthopsis > Sminthopsis crassicaudata. The sequence goes on along the minus strand of NC_133618.1, from coordinate 81,507,699 downwards.
AGGGAGGGTGGAAGAAAGAAAAACAAAGAAAGAAAGAAAGAAAGAAAGAAAGAAAGAAAGAAAGAAAGAAAGAAAGAAAGAAAGAAAGAAAGAAAGAAAGAAAGAAAGAAAGAAAGAAAGAAGAAAAGAAAGAAGGAAAGAAAGAAGGAAGGAAGAAAGGAAGGAAGGAAGGAAGGAAGGAAGGAAAGAAGGAAGGAAGGAAGGAAGGAAGGAAGGAAGGAAGAAACAAAGAAACAAAGAAAAAGAAATTTTTCTTCATTGGAAATGATCATTACAAGCTAAAATTAGCCCATTTAATCATCATTCATAATGGGTTTTCTTGTCATATTCACCTTTTTCAACTGGTTTCTTTTATTTCATCATTTGACTTTTGAAAAAATTCATCTCTTATTTAAGTTTCTCCTTCTCTTGTATTAGACTAGATTGTCAACTGAATTATGGCCAATGGAAGCTTAGAATTCACATTTTTGCTACAATTAACTGAATTTTATATTGCAAAACAGACTGTGAGACACATAGATATGAAATTTTCATGCTATTATACCTTGCACACTATTTTCCAACTTATTTATTCCAAGAAAGACAATTCCTTGTATAGTTAAGAAGGAACATGCATGACGCAAGCATAAGTGAGATAAGGTCAGGCTAATAGAATATTGTCCCAAGTTCATGTTTTGCTCTCCTGCTGTAACATAAAAACAGGGGCCAAGCCGAAGTGATGATTTTCTAAGTAGGAAACATTTATCCTGTGACAATATCTTATTACAATTAATTTATTTCTAGTATACAAATGACAAATGCAACTGTAATTGCAACCCCTGTGGATTAGCAAACATTGTTCTCCTCAGTTCCTTTTCAAGCTTTAAAAGTCTGAAATTCTATGATTCCAGCTGAGTACAAGCTACAATTCAATAGCTTTTTTGTATTCTTTGTTGTGTTGTATCTCCCTTTTCTCCTATTTCTCCTCTGTCGCCATTGGCACCCTCAAGAGGTAGAAATTCCCTACCTGTAATTGAGTAATTGAATTTTGAAACTTAATTATCTCTATATTTCCTCTTTGTTGTTCCTTTTTCATGTTTCTCTGTTGTCTTTTTGTCTCTTTTTCTCATCTCACTGTCTTCATTTCCCTCCTGCTGACTCTCTTTTTTGTTGATCTCCCTTTTTGAAAATATCACGTTCTACCAATGATTGTTTTAGGACAAGGTCATGAAAAGTTTGCACTATTTGTCTCAAAATAATTATCCTAGAATCAAACAAATTCAAATTTTGAACAGTTTATGAGAATATTATCAGCACTTTTCCCTGTTGGAACAGAAAAAAAAATCTGATTTTAGAACTTCACTCTGTTCCATAAACCACTAAAATAGACTAATAGAATTAGAAGAAGAAGGGAAGTTATCATTCCAGATGAGAGCACATTTAACCCTTTTCTCAGGAAACAATCCTTTATCACTTTCAATCAGACTACTCATGAAAAGAAAAAAAAGAAGAAGAAGAAGAGGTACATCATTCTCTTTCTTCTACCCAATAACATTTGTAAAGCGGCATGCCATCTGATAGATTGGGGTGACCCCATTTGCTATTATTGTGTTGATTTATATAATATATTTATGCCATAATGAAAACATAAAACATACATGTACCATAATAAATGTTTCAAACATCTGTGATCATGAATTATTGAATGATTGAGCATTATAATATCAAGAGTAAGTAGTGATAATGTTTTTAGTTATTCTTTCTGTATAATGCCTTGGGACAGTCTATATTTTTTAGAAATATTAAGTTTTTGGAAACTGTTTTAACTATATCATACAAGCAGAGAATCATGGATTTGGAAAGAACCTTAAAGGTATTTTTATTCAACTCTCAACTAAGTGCCTGAAAATTTTCTAGTGTATTTGCTAATCCAGCTTGTCCATCCTCTACCCAAAGACATGAGAATTTACTATTCCATGAAACTAGTTATTCTTTTTGGGGGAGAGAATTTAATTGTGAGAAAGTCCCCCCTTATTCTGAGTTAAATTTTTTCTTATTAATCTATATGTGTTAGTTTTCCACTTTGGAGATATGGAGTTGCTAAATCCATCCTCCACAAAAATCTTCATGTGTCTGAAGGCCACCATAATTCTGCAATGTCTTTGCCATCACATTTATTTTTTTTCTCCAAACATTAGCTTCAGTTCCTTCAATTGAACATATGTTGTGATTTCAATTCCCTGCAACATCCTTTTTATTATCTCATAGACAACTTTTTAATTGGCCAATATCCTTCACAAGGCAGAAGAGTTAAGTAGTTTCTCAAGTAAAGAGTATAATTACACCACAGCTTCTTCAGTTATGGGATACTATTCTTCAATTAGTGCAGTCTAAGTTAATTTTTTTTGCCTGTACTATCATGCCATTTGTTAATATTCACAGAAGGAAGGAAGTAGGGAGGGAGGGAGGGATGGAAGGGAAGGGAAGGAAGGATGGAAGAAAGAAAGAAAGAAAGAAAGAAAGAAAGAAAGAAAGAAAGAAAGAAAGAAAGAAGAAAGAAAGAAAGAAAGAAAGAAAGAAAGAAAGAAAGAAAGAAAGAAAGAAAGAAAGAAAGAAAGGGAAGGAAGGAGGGAAGGAAGGAGGGAAGGAAGGAGGGAGGGAAAGAGGGAGGGAAGGAGGGAGGGAAGGAGGGAGGGAAGGAGGGAAGGAAGGAAGGAAGGAAGGAAGGAAGGAAGGAAGGAAGGAAGGAAGGAAGGAAGGAAGGAAGGAAGGAAGGAAGGGAGGGAGGGAGGGAGGGAGGAAAAATAAGGAAATACATGCCCACAAGTCTCTGTCTTCAAGTAGCTTAGATTCTAGGAATGCAAATCAAATATACACAGGTAAACAAATCCTTAGTACTTACAGCATTATTTAAGATATTCAAGAACTCCCATAGAGACCTCACTTCAACTATTTCCATATAATTCCCCCATTAAGTAGAAGTAAAAATAACTCATTGAAACTATGTTTTTGAACAGAGAATTGACAAAGTTTGATTCTTAGAAAACAATTTCTTTGTCTGGCTGTCCTTCTCTAGTCACTCTTTGGGGACATATTCTAGGATCCCCAGAATTTATCTCAGGCCACTTAAAAATGGTTAATCAAAGACATTTGAAAGTTTTCTCTGCTCAAATAATTGGCACTTCAACCATATCTAACCTCAAGGGAAATTTAAGCTAAATTGCTCTAAATAAGCCAAAAATGAAACTTGTGGATATGGGCTGGAAGGAGCAAGGATATACTAGTAATATTCCAGGAATGGGGACTAGATAGTAATTTATTAAGTCCCTATTATGGTCTGAATACTGTAATAAACAATGTACAAATTTAATTTCATTTGATAGAACAGTTTTCTCAGGTTCAACTATGTTCTAAATGCAAATTTCTAGTCAGCATATAATCTTGTTAATAGTTTCTCCATGTTATTTGTTGATCAAGGACGGGAAAATATATAGAGAGAAAACAAAATAAGAAAAAATGAACAGGTCAAAGTTTCATGGAAAATTCTTCTTAAAAATTAAATAAAAGTCTAAAAAGGACCTTTTAGGCCCCTTTTGCACAATTTTTAGAGAAAGATGGTATGGAAAAAATTAAAATCCCTGGTACTTCGAGAAAGTAAATATGAAAGGAAGAAAATGAAGAAAAACAAAGTGACCAAAAGTCAACATGGAACTTGGCATTAATTTCAGCTTTTATATAGTCTTATGTTATCTCCTTACTAAACATAACACTAATCATAAAATCTTATCATAAGAAAGTGAAAAAAAAAGATGTTTTCAGCCTATCTGGTAGATGATATTTAAAGTTAAGGAATGTCTATAGTTACTCAAAAATTATTTTAATTTATGAGTACTTTGCCATATTTTCAATATGGCAAAGAAAGAACAAAACAGCAGGTGCATTCATTTTTATCTTCTATAAACCCAGTACTTTAATAGCTTGACTTATAGTTAATAGTATATGATTATCCAAGGAAGAAGGTCAGTGAGGTCTCAGAGAAGTCCTTTCCTTGGCCTTAATTGGAACATTTTTCTAATGCTTTACATTAATCCTAAAAATTCAACTACAACTCCTCAATTAATCAAATGAGGCCTTCAGAGGCCTTTTTATTAATGTTTATTTTTTACACTTGGTTTCATTAATCATATGAAACATATTAAGGCAGTAATTCACTGAGTGATACTCTAAGATTAAACTATACTAAGCCAAGAAGCCACCTAGTATCCTACTTCTACCTCCAAGTGTTGTAGTTAGATGTTTTTTAGACAATATACATGTAGTCAATGATTCTACTCCCTGATGATTTGTTAATTCTGCCTCTTATTCATCAAAACAAAAGTGATTTCTAAGAGTTAGTTGTAGTGCATCTGTCAGATGGTTAATCTAGTAGTCAATCCCAAATAATACCAGCATTAAAAAAATTGGAAAGTAAAAATGGTCACAATAATCATCATAATTTGAAAAGCTCTATATGCTTTACTTGATTACTCAAAAAAGATACTCACATCACAAGTGGTTTCTTATGAACCAGTTTTAGCAGATAAGTTAGACATACTTTTCAAAACACAATCATTTTCAAGTCAGTCTTTCCAATACTCTGCCACTTACTTTCAATTATATATGCCATTAAATAATGAATAAATTATCTCTGTTTTTATATTAGACCCTATGTACACCCTTCAGTTATAAACCTGTCATTAGTCCTTCAGGAGTACCTAATGTATTCAGGAAAAAAAGGGAAAACTCAATCTCTAATGATAATATTTCCTATTTTTTTGAGGACTATATTAGACTTCCAGACAACCTAGTCCATAATAATTCCCAATTCGTCCCTAACTCTTCATAGTCAAGTAATTAGCAATACACAATAATTGACTCTATCTCCACAACATATTACCCATCTGTATCTGTCCATTCATAAAACAACATACTAACTCAGGCTTTGCACTGGGCCATTCCAATCTAAACAGATTGAATTCTCAATTTCTAGTTATCTTCTACCCAATTGTCTTCTGCACAGTCATCAAATAATTGTCCCAATGCACAAAAATGACCACATCACAATTCTGCTCAAATACTTTCAATGGCTCCTATTGATTTCAAGATAAAAGACAAGCGGTTTCCCATCACTTGGGGAATGACTGAATAAGTTATGATATATGGATGTTATAGAATATTATTGTTCTATAAGAAATGATCAGCAGGCCTGGAGAGATATGAACTGATATAAGTGAAGTAGGTAGAACCAGGAACACATCAACCACAAGATTATGTGATGATCAATTCTGATGGACTTGGACTTTTCAACAATAAGATAACAGTCCAATTCCAATAGACTTGTGATAGAAAGAGCCTTCTACATCCAGAAAGAGGACTATGGGGACTGCATATGGGATCACAATGTAGTATTTTTACCTTTTTTTGGTTGTTGCTTGCTTGCTTTTGTTTTCTTTCTTATTTTTTTCCTTTTATATCAGATTTTTCTTGTGCAGCATGATAAATATGGAAATATATGTATGTATGAATATATAGAGAAATATTCTACATGTTCAACTTATATTGGATTACTTGCTATCTAGGGGAGAAGGTGAGGGGAAGAGAGGAAGAAAAATTTGGAACACAGTTTTGCAAGGATGAATGTTGAAAGCTATATTTGCATATATTTTGAAAATAAAAAGCTATTATTTAAAAATAAGTAAACTAGATTAAAAACAATAGGTCCAGAAATGCCAATCCTGATTGTTTTCATATATTTTTATCATCATAACAGACCACAGTATCGATCCTAGCATACCACCAACTACCTATTAGGTATCTTCAGCTGGATGTCATATAAGCATTTTAAATCCAGCATGCCCAAAGTACATTATTTTCTCTTCATGAATTCACCCTTTTCCTGACTTCCATGTTTCTATCTAAAGTCTCACTATCCTTTCAGTATTCCAATTTTGCAATCTCAGAACAATCCTCAGCCTTTCATTTTCCTCTCCCCAGGTATCTAATAAGTTCTCAGCTTCTCATTTCTACCCTCACAACACCTCTCACATCTGTCCTTTTTTCTCCCCTTATGGTACATGGCCACTACCCTAGCTAGTAAGGTCCTGCTAGACAGCAGTAAACAGCTTGTAATTAATCTTCCTGGCATATTTCTTCCCTTTTATAATCCATTTCCAACATAGATGCCAACTTGGTATTTCTAAAATTCCATTCTAACAATGCCAATTTCCTCCTCAATGATGCTAGACCTATTAAGGACAAAATACCTGAGGGTAAAAATATTAATTCCTTAGTGAAGAATTTAAAATTCTTCACTATCTGATTCCAACTTGCCTTTCAAAACTTATTTTTCATATATCTTCTTAATGTACTTATTATTTTCATTAAATTTCAGAAATATTATTCTCAGAACTCAGTATTGTACAGATGGTTGTCAAGTGCCTAACAAGTAACCCCTTGTTACTACTCTTCCTTAGAATGTTTTTTTTTTTTTCATATCTTAGGGATTGTGTCTACTTCCTATAAGAGATTTTTCTTAGCTTTCTAGTGTTTTGAGTGTTTTTCATATTCAAATTATATATATTTTTAAATCTATATAAATTTTTTTATCTTCAATATTCAGTGAATCTCAGCTGCTTGGGGACAGAGAGGGTTTTTTAATTTCTTATTTTTTTCACTTACATATAAAAATAATTTTACATTTCTTTTTAAAATTTTGTGTTCCAGATTTTTTTCCTCCTCACTTCTTGAGAAAGCAATTTATATATTTAATCATGTCAAAAACATTTCCACATAGCTATGTTGCAAAAGAAAACAAACCAAAACAAAGAAAAAACAAAGTTTAATAAGCACAGTTTGCTTTGAACTCAGACTCCATCAGTTCTTTCTCTAGAGATGGAAATTATAAATCCTTTGGAATTGTCTTGGATCATTGTAATATTTACAATAATTAAATGATTCACAATAAATCTTGATGTAACATCACTGTTACTGTGTACAATATATTAAATCTGCTTTTTTCACTTTGCATCAGTTCAGATAAGTCTTTTCAGGTTTTTCTGAAACCTTTCTTTTTGTCATTGCTCATTCCCTCCACAATAATATAATACATCTTGTTCAGCCATTCCCCAATTGATGAGCATTTTTTCAGGATTTTTTTTTGGTAAAGATAACTTTTTATTCTTTAAATTTAATGAAAAGATAGTTTTCAACATATATCCCCCTTGTATTCAATTTTTTTCTCCATATCTTCCCCCTCTTCTAGACAGCAAGTAATCCAATATAGGTTAAACATGGGCAAGTCTTCTAAACATATTTCCATATTTATCATGTTGCACAAGAGAAATCAGATAAAAAAAGTGGGAAAATGAGAAAGTAAAGAACAAGCAAGCAAACAAAATAACAAAACAACAAAAAGGGGGAAAATACTGTTGTGATCCGAATTCAGTCTCCATAGTCCTTTTTCTGGGTGCAGATGGCTCTCTCTCTCACTGTTGTTCTTTTCCCTTTTTTATGGGATACAAACCCAGAAGTGTCTCTTCACGTTTCAATTATTTGCCACCACAAATAGAGCAAGTATAACTAGTTTTGAACATTTAAGACCTTTAACATTTTCTTTGATGTTTTCGGCATCTAAAAATCTAGCATTGATTTTGCTGAATAAAAAAGGTTTTATATTCCTCTGAACATAATTTTGAATTTCTTCCCATAATTGGTGGATCAGTTCATAACTCCACCAACAATTCATTTTCCACATCCACTCTAATATGTCATTTTTCTTTTCTTTCATATTAGTCAATCTGATAGGTGTGAGATGCTACTATAAAGTTATTTTAATTGGAATTTCAATTTTTAAAAATGGGGCATTTAAGTGATTTAATGGATAAAAACTCTGGGCCTGGAATCATGAAGATCTGAATTCAAAAATGTCCACAGATAGTTATTAGCTTTACAGACACTAGGAAAATCAATTAACTTCTGTTTACATTAATCACCTGGAGAAGGAAATGGCAGACTACTTCGGTATCATTGTCAAGTAAATCCCAAAAAGGGTCACAAACAATAGGATGAATAACTGAATAACTATCAAGACAATGCAATTTTTCACATGACTTTAAATAACTGATTGTTTCTTTGGGGAACTTCCTATGTTTGTCCTTTGACCATGTATCAATTGGAGAATGATTCTTAATCATATATATTTAGTTAAGTTCTTTAAATATTTGAGAAATTAGGCCCTTGTCAAAGAAATTTATTGGGAAATTTCATTGCTTCATTTGTTTTGTTTGTGCAAAATCTTTTTAAAAATTAATGGAATCAAAATTATTCATTCTATATCCTGGAATGCTATCTCTTCTTTGGACATAAATTTTTCCCTCATCTATAGATCTGCCAGGTAAAATATTTTATGCTCCTCTAATTTCCTAAGGGACAGGGAGTTTTTAAATGATGTCTATGTATCAGAAACATTTAGCTCTACAAAAAAAAAAAAAAAAAAAAAAAAAAAAAAAAAAAAAAAAAAGACTATAGAGAAATGCTTGTTGAATCAATGTTTTAAGTACCATTCAATCATCAGAAGTTCTAAAAAAAATATCCAAAACTATAGAAATAGCACAAACAAATAGTCTTTTTAGTTACAAGAATGATGACATGCGGAAAATTAAGTCACCAATGCTCAAAAACTTATTTTCAACAATTCTTGATTCAAAAGTAATAATGGCTTAGTAAAATATTAAAATCAAAATTTTTGCTTGTTTTTTTAAATCTCTTTGCCTTTATATTCTCTTTTCTTTGTCTTTCCTCTACCTTGTTACCTCATGCCATTAAAAAAGGGTATCTCCTTTTCCAGAAGTTCCCTGACTCTCCAATTATATTTTGTGGCTTATGAATAAAGGATAAACAGCTGCAATTTTCATCAACAGATGTAAGTTTCTGTGAAAGACACCAGAGAAAGTTACCTTTTGTAGATTAACATTCCATTTATCCTCACAGAGCTTTAATTAAAAAACAAAAACAAAAACAAACAAACAAAAAAAAACAGCCATTCTTAACATCTTGCTTTGGCCATTAAAATATTTCACATTACCTTCATTTCTCAATGTATCTCTACCAGTAATTCTCAATCATATTCTTTGTCTCCAGTCCTTTGCCACTTTAACATGTACTTTTATCAAAATTAGAGTGGGAGTAAATAAATATTTAATAAAATAAAGATTTTCAAGCATTCCCAATTTAAAGGTGAAAGATACATTTAAAAAAAAATATTACAATGCAGAATATGGGAGTGCCAGGCAGGGCTTGAAACTTATTTTCATCAGAAATGGCTTAAAGATAGTACCAAACCTAAAGAGCTTTGAAACAGGAGGCGGGGAAGGATGTAGTTGTACAAAAATATTTTTAGCAACTCTTTTTGAAGTGACTAAGGGGGGAATGGCTCACTGAATTGTGATATAAAACTGTAATGAAATATTATTGTGTCATAAGAAATGACAAGAAGGATGATTTCAGAAAAATATGAAAGACATACATAAAGTAATACAAAGTGAAGTGAGTAGAATTGGGAAAACATTTTCATGGCAAAAGAAATACTGTATGATGGTGAGTTGCAAATGACCTGACTGTTATCAAGACTATTATCAATGGTCCAAGATAATTCCCAAAAAATCATGATAAAAAATGCTGTTTGCCTCCAGAGGAAGCATGATACATGAATCAGGAATAAAGTGTACAGTTTTTCATTTCCTTCCTTCTTTCCTTTGCTCCTTCTTTCATTTCTTCCTGTTCCTTTTCTCATTCTCTTTTTTCCCTTTTTTCCCCCTTTTATTTGTTCAAGCTTTCCTGTGCATAAAGATTAATACAGAAATATTTTACATGATTATATATGTATAAACAAATGAGATAGTTTATGTAGTCTTGGAGAAAAGAGAGTGAGGGAGAAATAGAAATTGGAAATAAAAAAATTAAAAACCTCGTGTTAAAAATGTTTTACCTATAATTATGGGGAAATAAAATATTATAAAAATAAAAAAAAATTGTGTATATATGTCATTTCTCCTAATCCTTATCCTCCATGGATACACATATACACACTCATTCATCTCCTGAATCTCTGGGTGAAAGTATGGACATTTTAGGAACTTTCCAAGGAAGTTATTCATTATAATACAAACAAACAAAAGAAATGTAAAATAATTCAAAATAATAATCTACACATCAAAAAAAAAGTAATACTATCTGAAGTATTCTACACGTCTAAAAGACATTTTTCTTTCTGTGAAGATGGTGGTGTATTTCTCATATATTTTCTTTGGGGCCAGATTTGGTAATTATAATTTTGCAATATTCATTTTCCATTGGTATACTTTCTTTATACATGATTGTATAAAATACTAGTTCTGCTCACTTTGCTCTGCATTTCTTATAAATTATATTTTTTCAAGCATGATAATTTATTTTGCCATTCCTTATATGACATACATTTGCTGTTTCTATTCCTCTGCTCCTATAAATAGTACTGCTACAAATGTTTGATGAACATGAATTCTTTCTTTTTGTCCTTAACCTCCTTAGACTGCCTAGGAATGAAATTTTTTAGGAGTGGAAAAATTAATTTATTAAAAATTTATTAAACAGGAATTTTTTTTGCTTGTCATCTTTATCAAATATTGCTCAACTTTCTTTCACCTCTATCACTATCATCAACCCTGTCTCACTCACTGAAAAGAGGTCCTTAAATCAAAGATTATGCACATGATATTTACATTTTTGAAAAAAATCCAAATTGCTTACCAAAATAATTGGAACAATTTAAAGCTCCATCAAATTTGATCTATTATACTACTAACTTTTATTAGAACTCTTTCACTAGACTTCCGGCCAAGATGGTGGCGTGGAGGCAGACAGCTGCTTGAGTTCCGCATTTTCTCTCAGAACTTACTTCATGACAAGCCTCAGAGTTAATGCTTGACCACGAAAGAAATCCATAAATAATCACCAAGAGAAGACATCCTTGAAATTCTCCAGAAAAGGTCTATGTTTGCTCAGGGGAGGGTCAATCAGACTGGGAGCAGACTGAGGGCAGGCAAGCCAGTGCTAGACAGGCAGCTCACACAGCTCAGACCAGAGAGGGAGGGGTACGATCTCTGCCGTTTCTGCTAAAAGACTTTTACCCAACTGTGGATACTCCGTCTTGGCAGCAAGCCAGGAGCAGCGGAGGGGGTGTAAACACCGGAGGTTAAGACTTAAACGCAGGAAAGCTAGTGTCTCTCAGAACCCAACTACCCCCAACCCCCACCTGGACTTACTCAGCGCATTCTCAGAGCCTAAGAGCGCAGACTCAGTGCAGCCATCACTGTCCTGTTACTGCCTCACTGCTGCCCTCCCCCCCTGCCCCTCCCCCTGTCTGTAGAGGAAGCCCATTAATACCATACAGCTCCATCCCCCCAAAAACAGACCAATTGTTTCTCTTGTAAATTTGTTTTCTTCAATTCCCACTCTGACAAACTGAACAAAAAATTCAAAAGGGCTCTAACCATTGACAGCTTTTGTATGGAGAGAGAGCAGACTTCAAACACTAAGGAGACTAAAAACAGACTGTCCCCAGAGGAATCCCCTAAGAGGGATATGAGCTGCTTCTCAATACAAAAAAATCTCATAGAGGAAATCAAAAAGGCTCTCACAAGAGAGCTAGAAGAGAAATGGGAAGCTTGGCAAGAGAGCCTGGAGAAGTCATCCCATGCATTTAAAGACAGAGTGGATAAAGAAATCAAATCATTGAGAAACAAGATTAGTGAGCTGGAAAAGGTAAACAACTCCAAGGAAAACAGGATTAGTGAGCTGGAAAAAGAAAACAGCTCTCTAAAAAATAAAATGGATAAAATGGAAAAAAATTCCATAGAAGATAAAAACTCAATTGGACAATTACAAAAAGATATTTAAAAAATGAGTGAAGAAAATACATCATTGAAAATTAGACTCGAACAAGTAGAAATGAATGACTCAAGAAGAAACCAAGAGGTAGTCAAGCAAAACTAGAGAAATGAAACAATTGAAAAGAATGTTAAGTACCTTATTAGAAATACAACAGACCTGTAAAACAGATCCAGAAGAGACAATTTGAGAATAATCGGACTCCCTGAAAAATGTGAGGAAAAAAAGAGCTTGGACACTATTTTCGAGGAAATTATCAAAGAGAACTGCCCAGACGTTTTGGAAACAGAGGGTAAAATAGACATTGAAAAAATTCATCAATCACCTACTGAAAGGGACCCTAAAATCAAAACACCAAGAAATATAGTGGCCAAGTTCAAGGACCATCAGACAAAGGATAAAATACTGGAAGCTGCCAGAAAAAAGCAATTCAGATATGGAGGAGCCACAATAAGGATAACCCAGGATCTAGCAGTGTCCACATTAAAAGAACGCAGGGCCTGGAACATAATATTCTGAAAGGCTAAGGAACTTGGTATGCAGCCAAGAATAACTTATCCAGCAAAAATGAGCAGACTTTTAATGAAATAAATGAATTCCATCTATTCTTGATGAAAAAACCAGACTTACATAAAACGTTTGATCTTCAAATACAGAACTCAAGAGATTTCTAAAAAGGTAAAAAGAAATCTTGAGAACTATACTTCTGTTATAAAAATATGTAAAGAACATATGTATAATTTGTCCTTGAAACTAGAGGTGGAAAGGAAATTATAACATAAAAAAGTGTTAAGTGATGGTACCACATCTCATGAAGAGGCAAAGGTAACCTATTATATCTGAGAGAAAGAAAGGAGGGAGATGAACATAGTGTGTATCAATAGACATATTGGATTTATGGTGAAACTTCTTCCACTTCATTGAAAAGTGAGAGGGAATGAGTAAGCTAAGGGGAAGGGAATACAGAAATTGTGAGGAAAAAGGGGAAAATAAGGGAAGTAACTTTAAGGTGGGGGAGGGATACTAAAAAGGGAGGGCTGTGAAAAGCAAGTGGTGTTCATAAGTTTAATACTGGGTAGAGGGGTAAGAGGGAAGGAAAGGAGAAAAGCATAAGCAGGGGTTAACAGGATGACAAGCAATGTAGAATTAGTCATTCTAACCATAAATGTGAATGGGGTAAACTCCCTCATAAAAAGGAAGCAGTTAGCAGATTGGATCATAAGTCAGAATCCTACTATATGTTGTTTACAGGAAACACACCTGAAACAGGGTGATACATTCAAACTAAAAGTAAAAGGGTGGAGCAGAATCTACTATGCTTCAGGCAAAGCCAAAAAAGCCGGGGTAGCCATCCTCATCTCAGATCAAGCAAAAACAAAAATTGATCTAATTAAAAGAGATAAGGAAGGGCATTATATCCTGCTAAAGGGTAACATCAATAATGAAGCAGTATCAATATTAAACATATATGCACCAAGTGGTGCAGCATCTAAATTCTTAAAAGAGAAATTAAGAGAGCTGCAAGAAGAAATAAACAGCAAAACTATAACAATGGGAGATCTCAAACTTGTACTCTCAGAATTAGATAAATCAAACCACAAAATAAATAAGAAAGAAGTCAAAGAGGTAAATAGAATACTAGAAAAGTTTGATGTGATAGATCTTAAGTGAAAGCTAAATGGAGACAGAAAGGAGTATACTTTCTTCTCAGCAGTTCATGGAACCTATACAAAAATTGACCATATACTAGGACATAAAAACCTCAAAATCAAATGTAGTAAGGCAGAAATAGTAAATGCATCCTTTTCAGACCACAATGCAATCAAAATTATATTTAATAAAAAAGCCAGGGGAAAATAGACCAAAAAGTAATTGGAAAATAAATAATCTTATACTAAAGAATGATTGGGTAAAACAGCAAATCATAGACATAATTAATAACTTCATCCAAAAAAATGACAATAATGAGACATCATACCAAAATGTGTGGGATACAGCCAAAGCAGTAATAAGGGGAAGTTTTATATCTCTACAAGCCTACTTGCTAAATAAAATAGAGAAAGAGAGGGCCAACAAATTGGGCTTACAACTAAAATTGCTAGAAAAGGAACAAATTAAAAACCCCCAGACAAACACAAAACTTGAAATTCTAAAATTAAAAGGTGAAATTAATAAAATTGAAAGTAAAAAAACTATTGAATTAATTAATAAAACTAAGAATTGGTTCTATGAAAAAACCAACAAAATAGACAAACCCTTAGTAAACCTGATTAAAAAAAAAAGGAAAGATAAAAAGGAAATTGTTAGTCTTGAAAATGAAAAGGGAGAACTCACCACTAATGAAGAGGAAATTAAAACAATAGTTAGGAGTTACATTGCTCAACTTTATGCCAATAAATTCGATAACTTAAATGAAATGGAAGAATACCTTCAAAAATATAGCTTGCCCAGATTAACAGAGGAAGAAGTAAGTAGTCTAAATAGTCCCATCTCAGAAAAAAGAAATAGACCAAGCTATTAATGAACTTCCTAAGAAAAAGTCCCCAGGACCAGATGGATTTATATGTGATTCTACCAAACATTTAAAGAACAACTAACTCCAGTGCTATATAAACTATTTGAAAAAATAGGGATTGAAAAAGTCCTACCAAATTCCTTTTATGCCTAAACCAGGTAGATCGAAGACTGAGAAAGAAAACTATAGACCAATTTCCTTAATGAATATTGATGCTAAAATCTTAAATAAGATATTAGCAAAAAGACTTCAGAAAATCATCCCCAGGATAATACACTATGACCAAGTGGGATTTATGCCAGGAATGCAGGGCTGTTTAATATTAGGAAAACTATTAGTATAATTGACCATATTAATAATCAAATTAATAAAAACCATATGATCATCTCAATAGATGCAGAAAAAGCATCTGATAAAATCCAACATCCATTCCTACTAAAAACGCTTGAGAGTATAGGAATAAATGGACTATTCCTTAAAATAATAACAAGCATATATTTAAAACCGTCAGTAAACATCATATGTAATGGAGATAAACTAGAACCTTTTCCTGTAAGATCAGGAGTGAAACAAGGTTGCCCACTATCACCATTACTATTCAATATAGTCTTAGAAACTCTAGCCTCAGCAATAAGAGCCGAGAAAGAGATTCAAGGAATTAGAGTAGGAAATGAGGAAATCAAACTATCACTCTTTGCAGATGACATGATGGTATACTTAGAGAACCCCAAAGACTCTGCTAAAAAGCTATTAGAAATAATTCAGAATTTTAGCAAAGTGGCAGAATACAAAATAAATCCACATAAATCCTTAGCATTTTTATACATTACCAACACAATCCAACAGCAAGAGATACAAAGAGAAAATCCATTCAAAATAACGGTCGATAGTATAAAATATTTGGGAATATATCTACCAAAGGAAAGTCAGGATTTATATGAGCAAAACTACAAAACATTTGCCACAAAAATAAAGTCAGATTTAAATAATTGGAAAGACATTAAGTGCTCTTGGATAGGTCGAGCGAATATAATCAAGATGACAATGCTCCTAAACTAATCTATTTATTTAGTGCTATACCAATCAGACTCCCAAGAAACTATTTTAATGACCTACAAAAAATAACAACAGAATTCATATGGAACAACAAAAGGTCGAGAATTTCAAGGGAAGTTGTTAGGATTACTAAGTGAGAACTCAGGTTGTCTGGATAGTGACAAGGTGAGAATTCAGGTTGGACAATTACAAGGTGAGAACTCAGGTTGACTTGATAGAAGGAGCAAGCTCATTGGCTGAAGTGGTTCTTCCCAGAAACCCTTGCATTATCCCACGCCCATTCTCTGGGACGATAAAAGAGACAGCATTGGGCCCAGAGAGCAGATCGGCCTGGAGAAGGATAAGAGCTGGAGGAGATTCAGAGCCAGGATTCAAGAAAAAGACTCTGCATTGCATCGGGCTTGACGGGGCTCTCTGCAGGAAGGGAAGTCACTTCTAAGGACAAGAGTTAGCAGCAACTGCCTGGAGACAACGGTTCACTACAGGAAGAAGAATCTGTCTGAAAGATTTGAGTAGACACAGCAGATCTCTTCCCAGAGAGCGATCCGGCAGCTTCTGGAGACAACAGCACACTACAGGAAGTAATGAAAAAAAAATTAAGTGAAGGTGGTCTAGCTGTACCTGATCTAGAACTATATTATAAAGCACAGTCACCAAAACCATTTGGTATTGGCTAAGAAATAGACTAGTTGATCAGTGGAATAGGTTAGGTTCACAGGGCAAGATAGTGAATAAAAATAGCAATCTAGTGTTTGACAAACCCAAACATCCCAACTTTTGGGATAAGAATTCATTATTTGACAAAAACTGCTGGGAAAACTGGAAATTAGTATGGCAGAAACTAGGCATGGACCCACATTTAACACCACATACTAAGATAAGATCAAAATTGGTCCAAGATTTAGGCATAAAGAATGAAATCATAAATACATTGGAAAAACATGGGATAGTCTACCTCTCAGACTTGTGGAGGAGGAAGGAGTTTGTGTCCAAGGGAGAACTAGAGACCATTATTGATCACAAAATAGAACATTTTGATTGCACCAAATTAAAAAGTTTCTGCACAAACAAAACTAATGCAAACAAGATTAGAAGGGATGTAACAAATTGGGAAAACATGTTTACAGTTAAAGGTTCTGATAAAGGCCTCATCTCCAAAATATACAGAGAATTGACTTTAATTTATAAGAAATCAATCCATTCTCCAATTGATAAATGGTCAAAGGATATGAACAGACAATTTTCAGATGATGAAATTGAAACTATTTCCACTCATATGAAAGAGTGTTCCAAATCACTATTGATCAGAGAAATGCAAATTAAGACAACTGCGAGGTATCATTACACACCTGTCAGATTGGCTAAGATGAGAGGAACAAATAATGATGAATGTTGGAGGGAATGTGGGAAAACTGGGACACTAATACATTGTTGGTGGAGTTGTGAAAGAATCCAACCATTCTGGAGAGCAATCTGGAATTATGTCCAAAAAGTTATCAAAATGTGCTTACCCTTTGACCCAGCAGTGCTACTCCTGGGCTTATATCCCAAAGAAATACTAAAGAAGGGCAAGGGACCTGTATGTGCCAAAATGTTTGTGGCAGCCCTTTTCATAATGGCTAGAAACTGGAAAATGAATGGATGTCCATCAATTGGAGAATGGTTGGGTAAATTATGGTATATGAATGTTATGGAATATTATTGTTCTGTAAGAAATGACCAACAGGAGGAATACAGAGAGGCTTGGAGAGACTTACATCAACTGATGCTAAGTAAAACGAGCAGAACCAGAAGATCATTATACACTTCAACAATGATACTGTATGAGGATGTATTCTGATGGAAGTGGATATCTTCAACATAGCGAAGAGCTAATCCAATTCCAATTGATCAATAATGGACAGAATCAGCTACATCCAGAAAAGGAACACTGGGAAATGAGTATAAACTGTGAGCACTGTTTTGTTTTGTTTTGTTTTGTTTTTCTTCCCAGATTATTTTTAGCTTCCAAATACAATTCTTCCTTTGCAACAACAACAATAACAAAACTCATTTCTGCACATATATATTCTACCTACGATATACTATAAAATATTTAAAATGTATGGGAATGCCTGCCATCTAGGGGAGAGGGTGGAGGGAAGGAGGGGAAAAATTTGGAACAGAAGGGAGTACAAAGGATAATGTTGTAAAAAAAAAATTACCTATGAATATATACTGTCAAAGAAAATGTTATAATTATAAAAATTAATTTTAAAAAATTAAAAATAAAATAAAATAAAATCACTGATAAAAAAGAGAACTCTTTCAATAAGGATTGTTCCTGTTTTTTGTTATCTTTATCAATTTTCTGGGTATAAAATAAAATCCCAAAGTTATTTTGATTTGTATCTCTCTTACTGGAAATTTGAAACAGTCATTAGATTGTTGTTGTTGTCCAATAATTTCAGTTGTGTTTAACTCTCCATTACCCTATTTGGGATGTACTTGGCAAAATTTTTCTTCTCCAAATTATTTTACAGATGAGAAAACTGAACCAAACAGGGTGAAAATGATTTTTCCAGGGTCACACTGCTAGTAAGTGCTATGCCTAGATTTAAACTCAGACCTTCCTAATTCTAGGCCAAGGACTTCATTCACTTCTTTTAAAAACAATGCCTATCATTTGACTTCCTATCCTCTAAATTGAGAACTTTGCTTCATATTTTAATGAAAAAATTAAGAATTTAATCAAGAATTACTTTTTTTTTCTCCTCACATATTGCCCAACTGTCTTCCATCTCTATCTCTCTTGTCAACACTGTCTCACACAAGTAAAAAGAGGGTCATTCTCCCTGTCAAAGTAAACCCGTCCCAGGTGTTCTGGAATCTTTCTCATAGATCATTTCCCCCATTTACTTCATCTTCCATATCTTTCAATTTACTATCTCTATCTCTATTGCTTATAAGCATGCTCAATTTTCATCCATGGGGAAGAGGAAAAACAGAAAAACAAACCAAAAGAAAATTCATTTTACCATGTCTTCATTTCAAGCTGAAGTAATATATTTCACATAGTATGTACACATGTAACTTTAAAGTAAGCCCAATGTCTTTAGTATTGAACTTCATAGAGTCCATTAATACTCAATAAATATATGTTCTTATTGATCATAATAAAAAGTATTGATAAATACTACTACTAACTAATAATAACAGTATTTTAATAATGTCATTTTTATGCTTTCTAAAACCTTTAAGTGCAATATTTGATCCTCACAATAATTCTAGGAAGTAGGTTTTATGATTATCTGTACTTTAAAAATGTGGAAACTGAGACACATAAAGATTTAAGTGCCTTGGAGTAAATGTATATCATTGGGCATTAGTTTATTACTTTTGGCACTGAATAAATTATTCTCAATTGAATAAACTTTTGAATAAAAAAGGAAATAATCTGTTTGTAATCCTTTTTTGTTTTCCCAAATATGTACAGAAATCAACAGTTTTCATCAATCTCTCATTGTTAGGGTCTCAATTTTTTTTAGCAGCAACAAGAGCATCACTGCAACTAGCTAGAGAATTGGGACTGTGTCTTGTTCATTATTATCTGTCATATGTGGTAAGTGTTCAGGAAATGTTTGAATGAGTAAATTAATGAATGTGTATTTAGTAACTGAATTCTTGATAGCCAGGAGCCATGTACTGAGTGTAAACAGACAACTGAGTTTTCATTGAAATGATTTTAGAAGCAGGAAAAAAAAATTATAGCTGAACTCACAAACTAAAACCTCATACATAATGGGGGACTTAGTTTAATAAGCAAATCGTTTTACCAATTTTCTTTCAGTAAAACATTTTGATCAACTAATTCAGTCACATAAATACAATCAAAAGTCTTCCTTTAATTAAAAAGAATGCATTACTATCCTGGTGAACCATAGAAGTGTAAAGTTGGAAGGGATTTTAGAGTTATCTAAAGAAAGGAAGTTGTGATTTAAATACTGTTGTAAATGACATTATAAAAAGATACATTTTCTTTTCCATTTAATGCAAGAAACTGAGTCCCAGAGAAGTAAGTATTTTTTCTATTCACTCAGTGAAGATGATGAATCCTCTTCTACTCCCTAAGCGAAAAAAAAAGAAAAAGAAAAAGAAAAAAAGAAAAGCAAAGTAAAAAAAGTGGGTTCAGAGATTGGGAAGGTGAAATTGAGAGGTAAAGAGAAGCTTGAGGGAATAAATGGTACTGCTAAAGATAGTCATCCAAAAACAAAGCAGAGGCATGGTAAGTGGGATTGGGGTTGGCTCACTAGGCTCAAGCCTTGATAGCCAAAGGTCAAACTATTTGTAATGTTAGATAAGTCTGCTACCTTATCTGTACTACTCAGTATTCCACATGGATGCTCAGTATCCCCTCAGCAGGAGGGGAACCAGAGCAGAATATTACAGTAGCAAAACCAAACAAAGAAGCCCATTAATATTCAATGCTACTAGTGCTTTTCAGTCTTTTGGAATGTGGCAATCAGAATCTTAACTTTTTTTTTTTTCTTATATGTGTCATAGACCCATTTGGTAATCTGTGACACTTGAGCCATTTCTCAGAATGATATTTTTCAGAATAAATAATTAAGATGAGGAAAAATTTCAATTTTATAGAAGTATAATTATTAAAGTTCACAGAACTCAGATTAAGAACTTCTGTGCAGATATGTCCTCAAAAGTTCATTAACTAAAACACAAGGAAATTAAGTGATTTTTTTCAGGATGATACATCTAACAAAGTAATAAATTTAATATCTGAAACTAAAATTTTCCATCTTTGAGTTCGACTATTATCTTTTTTTTTTAAGTCTTAAACTTAAAAATAAATAAATTAACAATCATTACCATCTTCATCTTTTCTTCTTTGGTTCTCACTCTCCTGAATGTCATGCCCAGCTAAGTCCATAGAATGAAGATTAGCCTGCATTTAAAAGAATTTAAGCATCTGATTAGCCAACAGTATTCTTTAGGATGAGAAATGGTTGGGAGTTTGGGGTTTGTTTGTTTTTTTGTTCTGTTTTTTCTTTGCTGCCCTGCTTTTGTGAGTAAATAAAAAACATGTTGATTTATCCCTTTCCTCATGATAAAATTTACAAGGTTGAGATGTCAGGCATTTACCCCTCCCCATCCCAGTCTACTCTTTTATAAACAGTTCTATATAAGTATAAATCTAAAACTAGAAGAAAGATTATTGCTTCATCTCCAGCTTAGTGGCTATCTTCTACTTATAAAATATAAGTTGAAATTAATTATAGTTGAATAGAATGTCAGCATATTTTATAGTCTATACAATGAATAGTTTTAATCCATTTAAAGATGGTTTAGAAATATCATCAATTAAAAGAAAAAAATTCAGTAGGTTCATCTATTATTATCAAGTAAGTAATTAAGGTATTGATTAGTCCAAGAGTAATAGCATTTAACTATCCTTTCTCACCTCTGAAGATGGTAGAATTTATAATTCTTACAAGTGCAGAATTGTTTACTTGTGTTTTATCTCAGAATGGCTTCAATAATTTATTCTTTTCTCCAAAATAAACGGCCTGAACAAAGACTGAAGAGCTATAGCTATAGAAGACCTATAGAAGGATCTATTGAAATCAAAAATTGAGAAATAAAGGGAAAAAATAAAACATTTTCTCTATATCAGTGATCAAGATGGATATCAAGTAACTAAAGTACTTTTTGGAACCGAATGATTGTCTCGATATTAAGAAGCCAGAAGCCCACTAAACCCTTGGAAAAGATTGTAAATGGTAGGTTACCAAGCAGTGATCCTAATACATGCAAAGCATTTTCTATATAAATTCCTCCTTACCTCTTCCTCCCATCAACTGTCCCACAGCCCATATTTTGTTCTACTAAAAAGTTTTCCTGATTAACATTTTTTTTTTGCTTTTCACTCATTTCTTGTTGATACTTAGTTGTTTTTAGTGTTGTCTGACTTTATGACTCTTTCTGCAGTTTTCTTTGCAAAGATACTGGAATGGTTTGCAATTTTCTTCTCCAGCTCATTTTACATATAAGGAAACTGAGGTAAAAAGTGCCCAATATCACACAACTAAGTGTATATAAGACCCAGATTTGAATTCAGGAAGAGCTGTCTTCCTGTGTCTAGGCCCAGCACACTACCCACTTCTCTAATTTGCTGCTCCTATTTTCCCTAATATAATCCTTCTGAACTTTCATCATTTTTACATCTCTTTTATTTTTTAGATTATCTCAGCTAATTTATATCCATGAATGATCTACTTCTATAAATTGATCATAACCCAATAGTGAATCTGTCTCCTTGATGTTTTGTTTTGCTTTGTTTCATATTTCCCAAAGAGCCTACCATCAGCCTCTATATACCATTGATGTACATCAATTCTACTGACCCACCTATATCTTATAAAATCATCAGAAATAATCCAGGACATTGGAGGGAAACTCTGAGAAAGAGGAAGGAACTCAGTCTTGTTCTATAAATTTTGTGTGTTTTTGTTTAATTTTTAATGATTTGGTTAAAGTAAAAATTATAGCATAATGGATAAAGGGCTGGTTTTTGTGGCAAGCAGACCTGATTTTGAATCATTCCTTTGACATGCACTAGCTGTGTAGCAGCCCACTAGTCACCCACTTAATCACATGTTGTCCTAATTATCTAAGACTATAAATTTTAGACAAATTGCTGATCTTTATATCAGGTATTTCCATATTAGGATCTTCATACACTAATGAAATCAAAAATCCATATCAAAAAAACTGGATAAAAGGTTAATACAAAGGCAAAAAAATTGACAAAATACTCAAATCTCAAATTGTGGAAGGGGAAGTTATATTATCCTGACAAATTGCAATCATTTATATTTGATTTAAATTACCTAGTTCAAGCAAAGATATTATGGATTGAATTCAGCTCCTAAGTGAGCATATTTTACAGCAAGGAATAAAATATAAACAATAAGTAAAAATAAGTCAGAGAAATTCAGTGATGGTTCGACAGCAAAAAAAAAAAATTCTGAAAATGAAAAATAGCAAAAGAAATTAACAGAAATATAAAATAGAGTGGAAAGCCTATTCAAATGAAGCCATCTTAGAATAACTAGAATCTATTTCAGGACTATAATCCTAGGAATCAGAAGGCACACTCCATTTTCCGGCTACAGCTCTATTCTTCACTGTTCTTGTTTCCCTTTTCTTATTATTCACCCTTTTATCAATGTACTTCATGAAATGCAGTGGATTGTCAAGGTATTAAAATATTTTTATTATGTTCTAAAAGAATGATTTTTAGTATTGATATTTTTTAGCAATTTCATTTTTTTCCTATAGATTATTTCCTATAATATAGTCTTTCTTTATTACATATAACTCTACCACAAATTTTGGAGAGAAATACAATTTTCTTCTTCTTTATATAATTGTTCCACTAGTAGCCTGCTATTACTAGGGTTATAATGCAAATAATAGGATCTCTGAAGTGATGAATTATTGCTCTTCTGAAATGAGAATAATGTAACAGTTGAGCTGTGCTCTTTCAGTTGTAGGTGAATAACTGAAAATTACTTGTTTTTGCCTTGTTCTTTGGAAATCATAAATTCCTGCTTTTTCCCTGAATTCCAGCTATCTAAATTATTACTTTTCCTTGTCATTTAAATTGATCAGGTCTCAATTTCTCAAGAGTTTGAGTGTTCTGTCATTTCAAATTCAATACATTTTTTTTTCCTCCAAACTACCTCATTTTCTGAAATTTCCTCTTTCTGGAATAAGTACTTCATTATTCAAGCCACCTAGTTTTGAAAGTTTGATGCTATTTTAGTCTGCTTTATATCTCATCAATAACCTAGTCCTATCTCCTTTCATATGACTCATACATCATAATTTACTTCCCATGATCAATCTAATCTACATGATTACTTTATGTTTAGTCCCCTACCTGGTCACCTGAGTTTATTTTCATAGAATCATAGATTTAGAGCTTGAAGACAATAGGAAATCCATTCCTCTAGTTTTATAGATGAGAAAATTGAAGTGATATGAGATTAAATAACTTGCCCATTCTGTCAAACATAGCAAAACTTCTTAAACTGTGGGTTGTAAACTCATATAGGATCATTTAACTGAATGTAAGGGTTGCAAAATAATGACTTATTATCAATAAATGTTTGATTTGTATACTTATTTTATATACTTATATACCAGAGGTCACATAAAATTTCTCAGCCTAAAAGAATTCATGAGTAAAAAAATCCCAATAATGAATACTTTCAAATGAAAAAAAAAACCAAGAGATGGTTTTCAAAAGATAAATTGAAACTATCAAAAATTATATTAATGTTCCCTAATCACTAACAAAGATATAAATTAAATAGCATTAAAATGTTTATCTTTAGAGCTATCAAATTTTTAAAAATTAAAAATTCCATTTTCAAAGAGACATATCAAAAAAAACTGTTTGTAGAACTTTGAATTGCTTGAAAATTTTGAAAATATGCCATAAAAAATAATTGTTTATACTCATCAGTTCACTGACAGTAATAATAGGCATATACTTCAATGATGTCAAAGAAAAAAAATGAAAGGTTCTATTTATATAAAATATTTATTGCAACAATATTTTTGTATCAAAGAATAGGGAGAAAAATAGTTGTGTGATGCATAGGAATGACTGAAAATATTTAGCCTATATAAAAGGTGGAACATTATTGCATTATCAGAAGCAAAAAATTATGGAGAATTAAGAGAAACTTGGACAAAATCACATTAACTTATATTCAAAGTCATATTAAATCATAATGTAAGAAAAAAGTTGATACTTGTTCCAAGGGAAGATCTCATTACTAGAAAGTGATAATTATATAAAAAGATGTTCTATTAAATAATTTAAAAGTAAATAAAAAAATATGGAAACCTGATGAAAATCATTTAATTAATTTTTAATTTTGGTGAAATTAAGAACAGTGAATAGAACTAATAAAAAATTACACAAAGATAATGTTGGGGTTTTTTTTGACAGTACATATGCATGGATAATTTTTTTATAACATTATCCCTTGCACTCACTTCTTTTCCGACTTTTCCCTTCTCTCCCTCAACCCCCTCCCTTCGAAGGCAGGCAGTTTTATATATGTTAAATATGTTACAGTATATCCTAGATACAAGATATGTATGCAGAACTGCACAGCTCTCTTGTTGCACAAGATTGGATTCAGAAAGTAAAAATAACTTGGGAAGAAAAACAAAAATGCAAACAGTTAACACTCATTTCCCAGTGTTCCTTCTCTGGGTGTAGCTGATTCTGTGCATCTTTTATCAATTGGAACTGAATTGTATCTTCTCATTGCCGAAGATATCCACTTTCATTCTGCTTATTTCACTCAGCATCGGTTCATGAAAGTCTTTCCAAGCCTCTCTGTATTCACCCTGCTGGACATTTCTTACAGAACAATACTATTCCATAACATTCATATACCACAATTTACCCAACCATTCTCCAATTGATGGGCATCCATTCATTTTCCAGTTTCTAGACACTGCAAAAAGGGCTGGCACAAGCATTTTGGCACATACAGGTCCCTTTCCCTTCTTTAGTATCTCTTTGGGATATAAGCCCAATAGTAACACTGCTGGATCAAAGGGTATACACAGTTTGATAACTTTTGGGGCATAATTCCAGATTGCTCTCCAGAATGGTGGGATTCATTCACAGCTCCACCAACAATGCATCAGTGTCCCAGTTTTCCCAATATTCATCATTATTTTCTCCTGTCATCTTAGCTAATCTGGCAGGTGTGTAGTGGTATGTCAGCATTGTCTTAATTTGCATTTCTCTGATCAATAGTGATTTGGAGCACTTTCATATGAGTAGAAAGTTTCAATTTCATCATCTGAAAATTGTCTGTTCATATCCTTTGACCATTTATCAATTGGAGAATGACTTGACAAAGATAATAATGTTAAAGAACACAACATAGGATAAGCTATTGGCTGTTTATGGAAGGCCATTATATTTTGTCACATTTTGAAGGCTCTTACTTTAATTAGCTACAATGTTCAATAGACACTGAAATTTCCTCTATACTTATGATGAGATATGGCCCTCCCCCCCAAAATATTGCCCTTTGCCAAATGTCATGAGTAAAGGAGTCAAACCAATATCAGAACTGTTGAAGAAAGCCCAAGAAAAAAATAACTCTCTAATCACTTGCACATTTTTTGGAGGGGTGATAGAGTAGCAACAGCATTTTCATTCATTTAAAATATAGGGAATTTTAAATAGCTGAGATATCTTCTAATGTTTCTGTTATGAATCTCTTGAGACCCGACTACTACATTTTTCACCAAGATTAATAATTAGTATCAATTAGTCAGACAGACTTAATTGGTTTTTAGAAACAGGTATCTAATTAAGATAATACATAGTAAGACCATTTAGTACAAGATACCCATCCCCCTCCCCACCAGAAAAAGAGAATATTTTCCAACAAGTACATACAAGATTCCAGAAGCAAGTAGATTCTAACTCAAGACATATGTCATGCAATTGAGAGTAACACAGCTCATGGTAGTCCTTTTTCAGGAAGTCATCTTCTCCTTCAAAGTTCCGCAGTTAAGGTGAAACTTTCTGTGGGGTTCTTTATCTTAACCAGTCTTTCTTCCCTATGTCTAGTTTATACTTGTTCCCCATGAAGACACTGTCATTACTGCCATTATTATATTAAGTAAACTACTGAACTGTTTAAATAGACAGAATACTTTATCATAGTTACAATTTACTCTGGGAAATGAGTGTATATTGATGAAAGCATTTCTAATCCCTCTGTTTTTGTCTGCTTGCATTTTTTATTTCCTTCACAGGTTAATTGTTCACTATTTCAAAGTCCAATTGGCCTTGTATAGCAAAAAAAACTGTATGGATACGTATACATATATTGTATTTAACATATACTTTAACATATTTAACATGTATTGGTCTACCTGCCCTCTGGGAGAGGGGGTGAGGGGAAGGAGGGGAAAAATTGGAACAAAAGTTTTGGCAATTGTCAATGTTGAAAAAAAATTACCCATGCATATATCTTGTACATAAAAAGCTATAAAAATAAAAAATTTTTTTAAGAGTTACACTTTTTAGTAGTTGGTGATAGGAGGGATGTTGGGTATGCTGCAGTCACTAGTAAACACATAAAGTTTACTGATTTAGGATCAAGGTATCCTTTGTCACAATGAAACTTTGGCAAGGTTACTGTTTATGATTAGATACTTGTCAAATGAAATATACAGAGGAGCTACTGTAATGACAAGTAGGAATATTTAAGATTGTTGCTTTCTCTGAGTTTGTTCCAGGACTTTTGAAGTGATTTATGTACCTAACTCCTTTAGTAAGGTTTCCCCTATCTAGAGATCTTTGTTTAAAAAAATTAATGATCATTTTTCTGTTATGTTAAAATGAAAATTAGTTTGAAAATATGGGTTAGAATAGATAATAATTAGTAATAAGAAGGATAATTCCTGAGGATGGTAGTTTTTTAAATGGTGCAAAGGAAAATAGACTTCAGAATGGGGGCAGGATGTGTAGATAGATAGATAGATAGATAGATAGATAGATAGATAGATAGATAGATAGATAGATAGAAAGAAAGAAAAATAAATAGCTGGAGAGAGAGAGAGAAAGAGAGAGAGAGGTAGATACATACACACACACACACATACACACACACTTCAACAGAAAAATATGTAGATGATAAATTGAGGAGGGAGATAACCTCCACAATAGAAAGAATTAAAAAAGACTTGGACAAGTGAAGGAAAGCATTAATTGAAGTTCATCCTAAGAGATGAAGAGGGAATATATTTCAGACAGACTACTTATGTGATAGCTGGTAGAAGATGATAAAGGTTTCAGTTCAATAACAGCAAGTTCATCTCTGAGTAAAATATTTCAGAAAGCCCTTAAAAAATTAGATAACCTTTAGAGGAAAGAAATCTGAAAAGTGAAGAGTCTCAAATTCATACGAAATGAGGAAAAATAGAAAAAATAGGAGCAGGAGCAGGTTCATGTAGAAGAGAGAAAACATGGGATATGATGAATATCTTCAAGTAGTAGAAATGTTGTTTACAAAAGGAAGACAGACCATAGTTTCTTAGTCTCAGAGAACAGAACTGAAGGGAATTAGTGGAATTTTCATTGGGCCAAATTTAATCTTAATGTAAGATTTTTTTTAAATAATTTGAGCTAAACATGATATAGGCTTAATAGTATCTATCTATAATTCTTGCTACTGGGGAAGCTGATGAGTCTCACAAACTTTGAGTTCTGAGCTACAAAGCAGCTATATTAACTATTCAGGTCTACCTTGTTGGGCATTAATATGGTGGACCCCTGAAAAGAGGATTCAATACTTTGGCTAAGGAAGGATGAGCCAGATCATGATGGAAATGTGTCACATCAAAGGTCCTGTACTAATCAGAGTAAGATCCAGCTCATGAATGGCCCTTATACATTCAACCTGGTAGAAGTAGGGAGAAAAGCAAATTAAAAAAAAAAAGTATGAAGCTATACAGAAATTGAATGGACTGCCTCAAGAAATAATAATTATTTTGCCCCTACCTACAGCTCTTTGGTTAAAAAATCAATGATAAATTTTCTTTACTTCAATATAATGAAAATTATTTTGAAGATATGGGTTAGACTAGATAATAAATAGTAATAATAACAATGTAAATAATAACAAAAGCTAAATTTTAAATAGTGTTTTAATGTTTTGCAAAACTCTTTGCACATAAAATAATGTGTACAAATTATTTTTGGTCATTTGATCCTTACAATAACCTTGAGAGGTAGGTGCTATTGGCATTCCCATTTTACAGATGCACAAACTGAAGCAGTGAGATTAAATATCTTGCTCTGGGTCCAACAAATAGTATGTTTCTGAGACAGGATTTAAATTCAAGGGTTCCTTACACACATTCTAGCATTGTAAACACATAGCTGCCTCTAAAATTAATCTTAAATGACTTTTGATTTACCTTCCAACTAGAAACACTTATCTGGACCTGCTTAGGTAGTGCCAGGTTCTGCCTTATATAGGGACTGATATTTCTCTGGACTTGTTTCCTCATCTTCAAAATAAATACTTTGGGCCATTTGATGTTTATGACTCTCCCTATTCTAAGCTTTATGATTGATTTCAATTCTATAATACTTTATCTAACAAAATAATAACAGTTAACATTTATAAAGTATTTTATTATTTCTTAAATGTTTCACACCTTAATATCTCCCTTGCTTTTCACAACTTCTTTGAGAGATAAGAAGTGTACATAGTGTTATCCTCATTTTATAAGTAAGGAAATGAAAGTTTAAAGTGAATTTAGAAAAATTCTTCCTGAACCCAGGCCTGGTATCCTTTCCATTTTGCCACCCAGCTGTCCAATTCTTCACTATACCCTTGCCACAAATAAGCATTTGTTCTAATAAAAAAAGATTAAAATAGATATTGCCTTTTTCCTCCTTAAATTTTTCCATTTAAATGAAAAAAATAAAAAACTGGCAAAAAACAAATATCAAGATAAGTACAATATGGAAGTGTTTTTATCTCTAGTAAAAAATAAAAGTCATTATGGTGGATATGACATTAGTTCTGTCCAAGGTGCTTCAGAGCATGATTACAACATTGAAGAGTAATGTATAAAACCTGACACATGACACAATAGGATAATCTAGTTCTTACTAAGTTCACTAGATTTCATTTAGCTACAAAAGGCTAAAAAAGGTAATTCTGGAAATGGTCTAAATCTCATAACCAGAAAATTCCACCTTTTACATTTGAGTTTCTTTGAAAAAAATATAATTAACGTGTTAGTATCTGATTTCACTAAGGACATGTTAAAAAATACTACTGAGAATAATATTTGGATCATGATATTGTCAATGGGAATGGGTTTTTTTTTAATATTTCATTCCCTGGCTGAATAAATTGTGGTATATGAATATTATGGAATATTATTGTTCTGTAAGAAATTACTAAGAGGATGATTTCAGAAAGGCCTGGAGAGACTTATATGAACTGATGCTGAGTGAAATGAGTAGGACCAGGATATTGTTGTATACCTCAACAACAATACTATATGATGATCAATTCTGATAGATGTGGCCATTTTCAACAATGAGATGAACCAGATCAGTTCCAATAGAGCAATAATAAACTGAACCAGCTACACCCAGTGGGAGAACTCTGGGAGATGACTATGAACCACTGCATGGAATTCCCAATCCCTCTAATTTTGTCCACCTGTATCTTGGATTTCCTTCACAGGCTAATTGTACACTATTTCAAAGTCCTATTTTTTTGTACAGCAAAACAATTGTTTGGACATGTATACATACATATATTGTATTTAATTTATACTTTAACATATTGAACATGTACTGGTCAACCTGCCATCTGAGGGGGAGGGAGGAGGAGAAAAATTAGAACAAAAGGTTTGGCTGTTGTCAATGTTGTGAAATTATCATGCATATATCTGGTAAATAAAAACCAAAAAAATATATATGTACATATATATATATATATATATATATATATATATATATATATATATATATATATATATATATATACATATATATATATATATATATATATATATATATATCATTCCCAAATGTTGAGTTGTAATTAGGAGGGACTTATACACAAATTGATTGAAGCTAAATTTGCTGATGCAAATACATTCTGAGGTGAGGCAAATACATAATCTATGTCTGAAATGCTCTAACTTGTTTTGAACATTCTATTGACTTGACATCTCATAGGTTAACTGTGCACAATATAATGGTCTTTAGTTTCTGAAATATCACTGTGTCCCAGAAAAATATGTATGCACCACATCCCATGAAAATTTAATTGAGACATATGTTGCATAATAAAGAACCTCAGTTGGCATCAGACCTAGCAAGATTTGTTATGTTTTCCTACACAATATCTGTATCTACTGTGCTCATTCATACTTAATTAGATACTTAGTAAGGGAAAGTTCCAAAATATTCTTAGCAAATGAAGTAATGGAATATGAAAAAAAAAACTTAAAAATCTGTGAAATGCCCGATGAATTCCCTACACCACTAATACTTCTTTATTTAAGAAGAAAATCCTTTTCTATTTTTGGATATCAGATACCCTATTAAACCTGCTAACATATGAGTGATATAGCATCACGACTGTCAGTAGGAGAAAGACCCATGAGAAAAAAGCAAATTCCAGGCCAGGAACCACACATCTCTATAATAACTCGTTCCAAGAAGCACATATTTGGCAAGATAGGGCTTTTTAATTTTTCTCAGAAAATACACTATCACAAAGTATTCATGCTAAATGTGTACCTAGAACGTTAGAAGAATGAAAACAAAGCTGCAGAAAAGTCCTCATTTCTCAATTATATCTATGTTTAGAGAGGCTTCCTGTATTCACAACATTGAAACATCTCATACAGTCACTATGATTGTCAATAATATTTTTCAACTGCTAGCATAATATTTTGGCATAAACTAGGGGTTCAATAATTGTTCACTGAATGATTGGATGGATTGAATTTCTTCTAAATGTTTACAATTAAATCCCTTAAGCTACCAAGGACAGCTATCTCAAAATTATGGCCATTGAAACACACAGTCATAATGACTGGAAGACTTGTAAGTAGTAATATATATTAAGAAAAAGCAGAAATGTTTCATGAGGGAAGAGATAACCTTTTATTTTGTGCTTATTTTGTTCTATTTTCAGGGTGGACTGGATCACGTCGTCCTCACGGAATGGATTGTAGTGAATCAAGTCAACATAGCTCTGTGCCTGTGTATTTTCTTTGGCAGTATCTCCCTATAATGGATTTGGGGTATAACACCCAACTGAGGAAATTGAAGAGAGGGTTACGTAGATTTTTTTTTTTTTTACTTTAAATTAGAGTGAAACTTGTGACAGAGATGCTTCTCTAGAAATAATAGATATGAGCCCATAAGAACAGATTTGTGGCAACCAAGTATACAATGGATAGAGTACTGGGCCTGGAATCAAGAAGTCTCATTCCTGAGCTCAAATCTGGCTTCAGATACTTACTGGCTGTATGACCCTGGGCAAGTCATTTAACTCTGTTTGCTTCAGGTCCTCCATATGTAAAATGAGCTGGAGAAGAAAATGGCCAATCACTATGATATTTTTGCCAAAAACAAACAAATAAACAAAAACCCTCAAATGGGATCACAAAAAGACAGACATGAATGAAAAAGTACAACAGTAACAACAACAAAATATTGGTAAACTGTGGCTGCCCTGTAATATATAATATATTAGAGTCTGAATCTCTTTTTGCAGGAAAAACAACTATTTTATAAGCGATCTGTTGACCCTTTTTTGTGGGATCAAGTCATAGAATATTTTCCCTTCATCCTATAACTATGTGTTTCTTTTCCCCCTTAACATGCATAGCAAAAAGCCTCTGGGCTTTCATCTTTGAGATTAATATGAGTTTTGTCATCCTTCTCTAAGGGAGATGTTATACCTTAATTTAGGATTATAGTTGGAAGAAGAAAGGACCTCCAAAAATTCATACCCAGTGAAACTATGCCTGGCATTGAGCACTAGAGAGATATTAAGCAGCAACCATGTGAAAGCAGCAAGGAAAAAACTGAAAGAGATTACATGAATATTGAGACCAGCAGGGAGCAGACCCAATTGGAGCAGGGCAATTGTAACATCATTAGAAAACTTCAGAGCCCTGAGATGTGAACTGTTTGTTCCCACATGAAAGCTCTGCTCCCACAAGTCCCCAATATGTGTAGTCTATGACCATTCATGTGTTCGGGTGGCCATACAAGAGCACTAAATGTGTGTCATTTCTACACATATCTTGTCACAAAGATTCCCTATTCATTATCTACTCCCCTTATATTCCTGGACATATATATTCCTACACATGCCCACTCTTCTTACTGATAGCAGAACTAAATATGAGAGCATGTTTATTAGCAGAATAAAATGCTACTTTTCTTACTGTGTTTCATTAAATGCATGTTTATTTTCTGGATTTTGTTCTCTGAATAACTAAAAATGATAGCAATAATAATAATGATGATCATAGGGGTGGGATATTGTGAGCTATGTACTTTTATGTGTGTAATTACAAAGTACCATGTACCTCAGGTAACCACGACTAAGATATCTATACAAATTAGATAGGTACACCCATATCTCATTTCTCCTAATTTTTAATTTTATCCTCTGAATAACTAAAAATAAAAGTAATAATGATAATGAGGATAAGGATGAGAATGAAGATGATGATGACAACATTGGTGGGGTACTGTGAAAACCATGTACCTGGGATAACCATGACTGAGAGACTCATAAAAATTAAATGAGTACATCCATATCTCAATTTCTCTTAGCTTTTAATTTTGTCCTCTGGATAATTAAAAAAAATAATAATAATATTTAATAATAATAATCACATTGGTGGGATACTAGGAGCTGGGTACTTTTATAGGTGTCTATTTACAAAATATTACATACCTGGGGTAACCATGACTGAGAGACCCATAAGAATTAGATGGGTACATCCATATTTCATTTCTAATAGTTTTTTTTCCCCCATACTCAACACAATTTCCCTATCATTCCTCATATTCTATTCTTTTCCTTCCTGTTAATTTTTTTTTTCCTATTTTCTATCTCCACTGCTTTAGACCAGCCCTATTCCTAAATGTAAGGTGAAAAGTTAATGTCAAGAATCAATGAGGCCATTTGGAGGGAAAAATGAACCTTCAAATTACTTTCTGATCATTTTGTTATATAGCCAGAAGTCAAGAAAATGCTGAGATCCATAGAAAGTGTTTCAATTTACTACCTCACTACAGATACATTTTGTATTTCTTTATTTATAGACATATTTTATCATCTTATATCATTCTAATAGAATAAGTTTCTTCAATGTAGAAACTACTCTGATCTTTAAAGATGTAGCATTGGGCCTTTTACATAGTCATTGCATAATACATTTTTATTAAATTGAATTATCTTTGGTTTCTGAGATTCCAAGTACATTAAGAACTGATTTGTTTGTTTGTTTGTTTGTTTGTTTTTTAACTTGAACTACTTCAAAATCTAGTCTGGCTTTGAAAGTCATATAACCACATAATCAAGTGGGGTTAGAAGAGTTTTTAATTTCAGTACTTTTATTTGTTTGATTGATTGTTTGCTACAGAGTCTAGGAAGGGAATGAAAATAAGAGCAGTGATGGATCTTAAATTATTAGCACAATCTTACTATCTCAAGATTAATTCTCCCAAGAGTCTGTTGCATAGATTTTGCCAAAATTAATTAATTAATTTTATTTTATTTTCTACTTCCCAGATTCAGAAATTTTTAATTTTCATATTTTAAATGCCCAACACATTTATCATGATGACTATGAAAATGAATATAAATATTAATATTAAAATGTCATAAGGAAAACAATTGTATGGAAGCAAATCAACTATTCAAGTTCTTATCTTCACTTACAACATTAATAAATTCATCAACATTCTGGGTTAGACCTTACACATTATAAGACTTAGAGGAGCAACTTAATGTCTATGCATGCCCAATCTTTCCCAAAGTACTTGGAAGGGTCCTTTCCAAAGTAAATAAATGAATGAGTTAATTCCCTCACCCATATATAAACACACACTCCATCATAATAATAGCAATCCCCATTAAAAGTTTCTTTCTTCTTGTGCTCTCCCTTTATAAAATATAAAAATTATTCATATGAATATATATCACTCCTTTCCCTTAGTCATCTTTCTATTATATACTCAATCAATAGCATCTTACCAATATATTAAAAATAACAAAAACAATTATTTTTAGAACTAGAATTCAAAAAAATAAAATCCTTGGTTCATTCAATGTCTGATTGACTTGATTGAGGGTGTAATCAACTTATATATGGAGCTTAGTCCTGGAAATAATACTGAGTCTGCACCTATACCTCACTCAATGATATTTTCTAGCAGCCTACCTCTAATTCTAGTGATCCCCCATTACTCTCCCAACTCATTCCAGATACCTTTTAGATACCTAACAACCAGGTTCTGATGAAACATGGAAGGTTCACTTTCAAAAAAATCTATGCATGAGCTGTAAATAAGTTAGTACTTTTTTAGGCTAGCCCATAGATCAACTAAAGTCCTCGAATAAGGCCTTATAATATTTGCATGACAATGTTGCAGGACTTTGATATAACCTAAACTGGAGAAGGTAAAGGCAAACCATCCCAGTATCTGTACCAAGAAAACCCAAATAGCATAATAAAGTCAGATACAATGGAAAATAACTTGACAACAAATAATCTAAATAGCTTCCCAGACAAAATACCAAAAGAATCACCCAATTTTCCAAGATATTTGCATGATAATGAATAACAAAGATAATGCCTTTAAACCATATAGAGAAATAGTTGCCTATGTATCCTGCTCCAAAAGCTTCTTTGAGTAAGGAAGATCACCTGAATTGGAATCTGACCTGTGATTTTTGCAAGCTAGGTAACCATAGGAAA
Organism: Sminthopsis crassicaudata; assembly: GCF_048593235.1. Classification (NCBI taxonomy): domain Eukaryota; kingdom Metazoa; phylum Chordata; class Mammalia; order Dasyuromorphia; family Dasyuridae; genus Sminthopsis; species Sminthopsis crassicaudata. Next base: position 81,472,586 of record NC_133618.1, on the reverse strand, counting down.
GTGAGCTAAGTGTCAATTTTCCCAAATGTAAAATTGGGATTATAATAATAACAAATAGTAAATGCATTATAGATTTGTTATAATAAGAAAATAGTATATAAAGTGCACTCTAAAAATCCATGACAGGAACTATATGCATAAAATCATATTTGAAAGCTTAATACAAATAAAATCAGATAAAATTGAGAAATATTAATTGTTCATGGGTAGGTAGAATCAATATAGTAAAAAATGCAGTTTTACCTAAACTAATTTATATTATTAATGCCATCCCAACTAAATTAATTGTTTTACTTAGAAAAAATAAAATTAATCTGAAAGAGCAAAAGGTCAAAGGTAGAAAAGAACTAATGAAAAAAAATTAAAGGAAGAGGTTAAGCACTGGAAGATCTTAAACTATATTATAAGACAGTAATTTCCAAAATTATCTCAGACTAGCTAAGAAACAGAAAGGCAAATCAATGGAACAGAGTAGACATATAATTTATAGAAGCAAATGTATTTTGCTTTAGTATTTTAGTACTCTTTTAAAACATTTAAGTCTTTATACTTGTCAAAAACAAAATTACTTTTTTTTTCCATTTTATTTGATGTTATTTAAGTAGAAGTGGTCCTAGGAGAAGTTGGAATCTTTTATGAGTTTTGAACTGCCTGCTTTCTATAATTCAATAAAACTATTATAATATAAGGTCATCTGTATCCTCAACAAAAGCTTTTCTGAGACAACTTTTATAACAGATAAGATGAAGAAAAATGATATAATCTTCTTCCTATACACACATGATTAATATATTTTCATTCAATTTTTTTCTTTGACTTTAAAGACACTTTCAGTTTTATTTAGTAGTAATAGTAATGAAGTTAAGGCTAGGAAGAATCAGAATAGTCTTAAATTGTATTTCTGGAATACTTCTTGTTTATTGTTGATCTTGATACTGTGCTTTAATGTGTTTTAATGAGAGAACTGTTTTCTATTTGGATATCAAATATTTTCTTGTGATTATTATGTTTGGATCTATTTTATAGATTCATTGTACATGACAAGGAGCAAAAGAGTCAGAACAAGAGTCAAAGATTTTGCAGTATAAGCAATAAAAGCAATATAAAAGTTGTGGTCCTAGAAGATGGCCTGTTCAATAATCATCAAATTGATTGGTTGCTGGAAGTTTTTGGTGTATTTTCGTTTTAGTAATGCAAGATATTTGCAACAAAGTCTGTAAATGTGTTCTTGACCTCTTTATAATGGCTTCTGTTAAGAAAGACAAGATCAGTCTTGTATTATGCAGGAAACTGATGAAATATTTGCTAGTAATCCATGCACAAATTTAAGATAGTGAACCAATAATTATATAAATCTTAACTGTACCTTCTCCTTTCCATTTTTGAAGGGAAGCCAGAGTTTTAATCACCTCTCCTGGCATAACCATTATATTGTTCATTATATTACTGATGCTCAAACACTATTTCACATTTGATCTGCCATGCAATTTTTTTAAATAATAGAATTATTAATAAAGTATTTAATTGCCTAGAATTTGTCTCTTGAACTTTTTAAAAGTCATAACACCATTTTTAAAATGAAGAAACTGAGGAAGAGAGAGATTAAATTACTTGCCCAGAGTCACACAGATAGTAAGTATATGAGAAATCAGGTCTTCCTGACTGTAGGCCCAAAGCTCTAGAAACTGTGTCAACTAACTATAAAAGATTATGTGATGAATACTCAATTTGAGGAGTATTTTAAAGAGTTTGTTTATGACAAGAAAATAATTTTCAGGATGAAAAATTATCATAAACTACTTCTCTTTTCCAGAAGATTTTTTTTTCATATAGTATCTATTACTTTGGTAAGCAATACCTTGGATTAGAAATGAGTGATTATCTTTAAAATCCTATTTCTAAGAGATGTATTGGTAGAGAACAACTTTTGATTAGGCCATATATTACTAAAAATAAATAGAATCACTTATACTTCCCCATTTACACCCAGCTGAGTGAATATTCTATTGAAGTCGACAGTGCCCATAATTCAACATTAACTTAATTAGGTCCTCTTGTTTTTCATTGCATCCACTTAATTTTAAAAATTCATTGATTCCCCTTCTGTGAAGAAGAGAACACAGTGGTAAACTCTAATAATCTGACTCACCCTCAAACTTTTGTAAATTATAGAAGAATAATATTTTTCATTCCAAATAATACTTTGACTCTTATTTCTAACTAATTTAATTTCTCAGGAATATGGAATCCTAGCATTTTAAGGGATTCCAAAACATTACTAGCCCATTATCCTCAACTGAAGAGGTTCAATGAGGAAAAGAGTAAAAATAATTCCAAGCAAAACTCTCCAATCCTACTTAATAACAAATATATACAGATACACAAAAATATATATAAAAAAAGATTAAGTATACATTTTGGTTCAGTAAATATGTCCATAGTTACTAGTCCAGCTTCTATTTCTCAAACAAGAAAAGATAAGAAAATTAAATATTTTTGTTAATTTTTGCCTAACTTAAAAGCAAATTTTATATTAGTCTGATGATGACTTTAAATCAATGTGTTATCTAATGAAAACATGTGTTATGTTGTGCTGCATGAAATATAAGATTAGAATTTTTCAGTGAAAATCATCAGAAACAATAAATTTAATAGTCTGATAGAGAGATAGCAGTATAGAAGAATCACCTTAAAGTCAAGAAGACATGGATTCAAGGTTTGTCTTTGACAATTGCTGTGGGAATATTAGTAAGTAAATTATGTTTTTGGTGGACCAAGGCAATTGACACTAAGTTTCAGAAGGGATTACATGATCTATCAGCCAAAAAGCAATCAGATGGGAGAAAGGGATTACATGATCAATCAGCAGAAAAGCAATCAGATAGCAAAAAGAGATTACAATTGGGGAGAATATAGGCTGTTTAACCCAACAGAAGGACAGTGTCCAGTGAGAGCATCTCCAATATAATGAGCAGCTCCAATGTAACTGTCAGGTGATGAGGAGAGATCTAGAAAGTGGTAAATAGAAGGGAATTAGATAGGTTAACTCCTTGAGAGAAAGGGTTTGCTTGTATTCCTACAGATGGAAAAGAAAACAGATGGGTGGCAATAAGCACCTGGAGAGAGACAGAAGAAAGAGAAAAACCTCGAAACAAAGGAGAAAACCTAAGAACAAAATCTGCAGGAATCATTGGATGACACTATTGCAGAACTTCAAGACTTGCAGAAATTATTGGATATCTGGCACATGAAGTAATGAATAATAGATTCCTTTTGAACTATTTCTAGGACTTATGAACATGTATAATTCCTTATGTTGATTCATGTTATTTGTTGCATCACTACTAGCCTGTGTTATTATGTGCTTATGTAATTTATGTAATTATGTGTAATACCTCCCATATTGATGGATTTATATATACCTGTTTTAAGAGTGAGCCCTTCAGAAACCTGCTATTATCATTTGATTTTCCATTTCCTTTGGTGTTTTCATATCCCTTCCTGAAATGTCAGGTATTTTTTTATGGTTTTTGATTAGTCAGGGAAGGCACGATCACCTTCTTTTTTGGGGTTCTCACCTCTTTGAGAAATCAGGGAGGTCATGATCATATATGTTCTAAAAACAAAAGAAATCAGGGAAGACGTTATGGGCCAGAACTTGAAACAAGGTGTTAAGTCAGTGGAATTGATAGAGACCATGATTATTTAGCATGGTATTTAACAGTTCTCTAGTTCAGTACATGTACTTAGTACTTACTAAAGTTCTACAAGAGGCACACCTTTAAGAAAGCATATATAAGCTAGGAGCCTTAACCAGGATTCAGTTGGGGAGATTCAGAATCCAGAGCTCAAGCTCTCAGAACCAAGATTATAGAAGGCCTCTAAGAAAGCTAACCGGGCCCCAGGAAAGGAGACAAGACTTGGAAAGAGACAATAAAGGATTTGGACTTTAATCCCTGGCTGCACTTGTGATGACTGAACTGAAAGGAAGGTTGCTCCCAGAAGCCCCCCAAGAAACCTGCTCCCAGAGAATATTACATTTTAGAGAAGAATATTAACAACCCAAGGCTAGCCTGATTTGTAGTGGTTATGAATGTTGACTTACACATACATACATATATATATATATATATACATATATATATATATATATACACACACACATATACACATATATACACACAAATCTGTGTATGTGTATTTACTTACTATAGTTATCATTATTGTCTGGAGAGTTGGGGGGAAAGAGAAAGAAAATAATAAAAGTTAATTTAATAGATGATTGGATCTATCAGGATGGATATTTGAGTGCCTTCATTACTACAGAAAAAAATAGAATTAGTTCTACCCATAAATCATAAAATATTTATTGAGTAGCAATATATTCCCAGCAATTGACCAGTCTTTGAGGGAAAAAAAAATATTAGCAATGATCACCTGTCTTAATGAGCTAACAGGATATCTGAGGAGATAAGATTGGCATGCTTTCAATAATTAAGTACTATACATTATGTTGTAAAATGGCTATGCCAAGAAAATTTAGATAAAGGGCAGTCAGGGAAGGCTTCCAGGAAGAAATGGCACTTTTTTAAGATGCAGAAAGTGCATCCTAAGGGACATAAGGAAGAAATTCTTGTTGTGATCATAAAGATATTATAAGCCCAGAGGTTGGACTGGACTTCACATGGGGAGAGAAGATGAATTGGCCCTTTTCTGACTGGAGTAAAGCTGAGTGAAGAAAAGTAGTGAGAAATGAAGCTTGAGAGGTACTCATCTGCTCTTTTTTTTTTTTTTTTAAATTTAGCACTTATTTCCCTATCTACTATATTTAAAATATAAAAATCATGAACACCATCATGTAAAATAACAGTGATAAATTTAGGGATGTTAATGAACTGAAGGGAAGGAAACATTTATTTTCTTTAAAAACAAAATTTATGGCAAGGCCCTTAACTCAAGCCCTTACTCTATTACATCATTATGCTGTGGAACAGGCTCTGAATTACCTAAGGCTATATTATTAGTAGAATCTAACTTCTAGCAAGTCTTCTCATGTTGGGAAGGTTTCATGTATGGACAGAGCATGGAAACCAGCTGCAACTGTTATCTGAGGTCTATCCCACAATCTTCTTTTCACAATGGTGACCAGATAAATGATGTGGTTTTCAATCAAGTTATTACTCTTTACTCATTTTTTCTTTCAGTCATGTCTGACTCTTCATGATTTCATTTATGGCTTTCTTGGTCAAGATGTTTGAGTGGCTTCCCATTTCCTTCTCCAATTCATTTTATAGATGAGGAAACTGAGACAAACAGGGTTAAGTGACTTGTTCATGGTCACACAATTTATAAGGCCAGATATGAACTCAGGAAGAGGTTATATTTTTAGGTAAAGCAATCTTTAAAGATGCTCCAGCTCTGCAAGATTCATGATTTCTGTAGGTTAAGATTGAATCCATCACAATGAAATCACAAATTCTTAAATTAATAAAAAAAATTAAAAAGCAGATTCAAAGAACAATCACCTAAAAAAATTGGTCATTGAATGGTGATTGAAAAAATAATCATTAGGATAGTGTTCATTATTTCAGTACTTGACATTTCTTTAATTTCACTAGTAATTTTTTTTTTTGAAAACCACAGACAATAGGAACTATTTCATAATGGAAATGAAGCCATACACAAAGTCAGGAAGATATAATATCCAAACCTGCTGTTGCCATATTCTATCTTTGTGAGTCTGAAAAACTCACTTAATATAGGATAGTTAGATGGTAGAGTGTTGGACTTAAAATCAGAAAGGTCTGAGTTCAAATTCTACCTCAAATACTTGTAATTTTGGGCAAGTCACTTAGATTCTATATGCTTTGATGTCCTCATCTACAAAATTCAGATAATAATAGTACTTCCCAAGGCCTTTATGAGATCAGATGAGATTATTAGTATATGTAGATTTCATTGAAATCTTTGAAACACTGTTAAATATTATTATTAATTTTTGTATGCTTTTTGAGCCTAAGAGAGCAAACTGCTAAGTCATGTTCATGTATTCAATTTAGTCAAATAGTTCTTTTGTTTGAAAGCACAGAGAAGGTCACATTACTGCATTTCCTTCTGAATTCACTCAGGGTTGGCATTTTGTTGATTTATTTTGGGGGAAGGGGAACATCTATTTCTACAGCTTGGAAATTCCTACCACTGATACAGATCAACACCTTGTCTGCAATTTAAAATTTTAGAGATTTATCTGAAGCATTAAGAGGGTAAAACTCTCTCAACGCAAGTTTCCTGTCACAGGTAGGATGTGAACCCAGATATGTCTGCAAGTTCTATGTTTTATACATTATGACATGATGCTATGGATACCTATTATGGTGAAGAATACCCTAAACTGGGATCTTCTGCCACTACTCAACTATATATTCATATACAAATCACTTCCTTCCCTAGGCCCAAGTTTCCTTTAATATTCCCTGAATATGTCAAACTACATCAGTGGTTCTCAAAGACTCATCTGAGGACTCTTGGGGCTTTTGAGACAGTTTTTAGAAAGAGGGAAGCCTGAAATGTCAAAAGTATTTTCATAAAAATAGTAAGATGTTTTAATTTAGAATGAGATAAATATATGTGTATGTATATAAATATACTCATACACATATATACATATATGTGCATATATATACATATATACACACATAAAATGTATGTTTGTGTATATACACACAAACAATAGTGCCCTACTGACAAATGTTTAATAACAATCAATTATGAGCCTATTTGCTCTAGTAAAACCTCATACTAAAATTCACATAAATAAATACATAATAAGAATATAAAATAAATGCAGAATAAAAAAATCAGATTAAAAAATGAAAACTACTAGAGTAGGTGAATGCTAAGGTTTCTTCTTGCTTTAAGTCTATGGATAACTCTAGGCATTCATAAATTCTAGAGCATTATCATAGGTTCAAAATGCCAGCTTCAGTGATTTAGTAGTTACTAGTATGCTAGATAGTTATTCAATCTATAAAATTTAGCTGAAGGTTCTACCTCCTCTATAAAGTTTTCCTTGACCACTAAAACTCAAAATTCTTTTTCTCTTTTCTGAGTTCTACAATCCTTGTCTTGATTTCATTTGTGGTATAATTGTATGCATCTTGTAAAATCTCTTAAAGTGTTGTCTTATATGAGACCATAAGCTATTCCAAGACAGACACTGTCCCACTTATATGTAGACTTCATGGAATTGTGCACTGTATTGAAAATATAGTAAACATTAAATAAATATGTATTCCATGAATGAAAGCAATTAATTTATTGTTTCAAAATAATTAGCTGTTGACTAAAGCCAATCTGCATGTGTATGTGTTTTTAAAGGTTTTGTCATTTGGCACAGTAACACTAAATGCTGGCATCAGTGAGAATGTGAGTGACTTTTTCTGAATGTTAAGATGAAAAAACCTTCTATTGCTAAAATGTATTTCTTTTTAAATATTCATGAAAAACTACAAGTTGATAATGATATATGCAAATCATTATTTCCTTAGTTTCATGATCCCTTGGAGAAAAACTCTGCCAAGTTTCAATGTTGCTCTCAGTCCTGGAATTCCTTCTTCCATATATCATCCATTCACAATCTATCTTCATTCAAGCCTCAAGAATTGCCACCCCTCTTCCAAGAAATCTTGTTTGCTCTACTAGGTATTAGTGTTCTTTCCATCCTTACACATCCTCAAAGGTACTCATGTGTCTCTCTACCTTTGGTGTTCTCCCCTTCTTCCCCTGCATTATACTTGCCTGTATTAAAGAAAGAGATAGAAAAAAAAAAAAAGAAAAAAGTAAAATCTTCCCTATCCTCAATAAAATTAATCTTATTAAGCTAATACAGCATGATCGTATTATTGTAATTGTGTATTATATCAATTTAATAGAATGAAGCTTATTGAGAACAGGTAGGATCCCTGTATGTGTATGTGTCTCTGTCTCTGTCTCCCTTTGTCTCTGTCTGTGTCTGTCTCTCTCTGTCTTTCTTCCTATTTCTCTTTCTCTCTATCTCTCCCCTTTTCCCCCTCTCTCTCTTTCTCTGTCTTTCTCTCCATCTCTCTCTCTCTCTCTGTTTCTGTCTCTCTGTCTCTCTCTCTGTATCTATTTCTCTGTCTCCTTACACCTGCCCCCCTCCTATCTTTATATACCTAGAACATATACAGGGACATGCACTTAAGAAGTACTAAATAAATGCTTTTCAGATGAATTTATTTCATTTCCCTTTGCATATTCTCATCCATAAAAGAAGGATGTTTATGATCTTTTTCTGTGATAGATAAAAATGGATTAGGTTGATAAGCAGGTTTGTGAATAATGAATATTCTATAGTTGGAGCCAGGATGAGCTGAGGTCAAACTCTGATGCAGAAATTTACCAGATGTGTAATCCTGTGCAAATAATTTAATTTCTCTCCGCCTGTCTTGTCATCTTTAAATTAATATAATAATAGTACTTTCTTCACAAAGTTTTTGATATTAAGGGAAATAAAATATATGAAATGCTTTGCAAATCTTCATGTTCTCTATAAATATGTTACTACATTTAGCTATTTTGTCTCTAGCTCCCTTTTTATAAATATATAATAACAAAATATGATTAAGGAGACTTGAGGTGTTGTGCCATAGTTCTCTTTTAATGTCCTGATCCAGTTTCCCTAATTGTCCTATTCAGTTACTCTGCCTCAGGTTATAACCATTCCCTCTTAATGTTAGGATAAAGGTCTTATATCTTAGACCTTAGGTTATAGTCATTCCCTCTTAATGTTTGATGGGATAAAGGTCTTTATACATTTTAGACATCATTAGAATATCAGGAGCCTCTCCAGTACCTCCCTTTTAGGTGCCTGCCTCCATTATGTCATCCTCATCCTGGGTTCCTCCCCCCATTAGGTCAACCCATACAGGTACCTCCTCCATTATGTTATTGTTCTTGTTACCCTATAAAAGAATGCTGTATCTGATATTCAGGGCTGGATTCTTTAAGATGATAGTCTCCTCAGCCCTGGGACCAACCATGGATCCATTTGGTCCCAGCAAAACTCTCCATTCAATAAAGTCTGTATTGAATACTCTCTAATCTCTATCTTGCTCAGTTTCTCTGTCATTACAGAAGGGTTATGTAGTTTAACCAATATTTAAAGGGATCCAAATGATGATACTTTTGACAAGTGATCATTCAGAGTGCCAGAGAAAGAGGCCAATCCATCATCTCCCATAATAGCCTACCCCTGGATTAGTCAATTCTATAATCAATATTTTTTGAGAAAAAATGTATCTCAACAACTACCATCCATTGATCCTAAGTCTTCTCTCTTGAACCAAAAAAAGAACAAATTCAATTTCTTCTTTGTGTTAAAAAAAAGGCATCATGTCCTTTCTGAGTCTCCTGTTTTTTTGAGTAAACTGAAAACCAGTCCTTTATTGTCTCTGATTCATGTGTGCTCAAGGTACTTCATTCTACTAGTAGCCCTCCAACTGAAACTTGCTAGCTCAGCAATGTCCTTAAACCAAGATGTCCGGAACTAGATATAGTATCCCTCTCCCCCATTCCACGAATCTATATTCTCTTAATGAAATTCAAGATCTTACTAATTTTTTTGTTTGTTATATCACATTATCAGTTGATATTAAGGCTGCAGTCTGTTAAATCTTAAATATAAGAAATAACCTAAATCACTAATAAGAGAAATATAGATCAAAACTAAAGTTTTACCTCACTCTATAATTTAGCAAAAATAGCACAATAATAAGCAATCCTAGAGGGTTATAAAAACATAGGAACACTAAGAATTATTAATGGAGTTGTATGACTCTTTCCCCCACTCTTTTTTAAAATTGGAATATCATGTCTTTATCCAATGTTAGAGTAACTTTCACATTTTTCTGTAATCATTCATAAAATTAATTGGCTCAGCAATCACATATGCTACTTCTTTTAGTACCCAATAATATAGTCTTCCTAGGCTAGGTAGCTTCAATTAATTAAAGAAATTTTGAATTGTCTTGCCATCACTTTATTTATATTTGGCATAAAATCTGTCACTTTTTCTTGTATTTACTGTTTAAAGATCTTTGCCTTTTTCAGAAAAAAAAAAAAAATGAAAGAATTTAAGAATTGAGAGCCTCTATCTTTTCTCTGTGGGAAGTATAATTCTATCCAGTTCCAAGCAAAGATATTATCTCTTTTTTAACTTCCCTTTTTCTTCTCATATGGCAAAAAAAAATAATAATAATGACAAAAAAAAAACTTGTTATTCTCCTTAACTTTCATGAGTCTTGTCTCATTCTTTTATCCTTGTTCCTCATTTTAAAGTTTCTTCTGGTGCAGCAGATAGAACACCAACTCTGAAGTCAAGAGAGCTTTAGTTCAAATCTACCTTCAGACACTTAACTTACTAGCTGTGTGATCCTGGGAAAGTCAAATTACTTAACTCCAATTACTGGGCAAAAAAAAAAAAAAAAAAAAAAAAAAGTTCATGCCATATTCTTATTTCCTCCCAATTATAATTAATTCTTCTTGTATCTTAAGAATTTAATTTTCTGATGCCCTCCATCCTTTTGGGGCTAACTTCCATAAAATTTTAGTCTATGGGATCCTATCTATCTTTTCTTTCAGTGCTTTTCAATCTGTTTTCTCTAATCTAAGGAAAATGTTAGATGGTATCCAAATTGCCTCTTTTTATTTCTCATAAATACTGAAAGAAAATCACTTCTTTTCAGGGCTTTGATCATTTCCACCACAATAACAAGTTTCTTTAAAACTTTGTTTTATTTGTGGTTTAACAGAATTCAGCTAAGAGATACTTAATGAAATCATTTATCCATCTTGACTCAGAGAATTGAAAATTCAAAAACATTTTCTTTAGATTTAACTATGATGAAAAATTGATTCCTCTTACTGGAAAAGAAATTTCTTTACAACACAAAATTTTGTACTGAACCTTGTTGTCAAATATTGTGTCTTGTTATACTCATTCAGTTCTGTTCAAAGATCATTAGCTCACACAATTTAGATTATAAAATCACATTTTTTTTGTCTTACACATGAATGTATCTGACAAATATTGACAATGCTAATGTTAAGAATTACAGTACTCTTGAAAGAAAGCAAACAACTTTGATAAATGGAAAATGTCAAAAGCAATCAGAAAGAAAAGTTTTCCAGTTACCATACCAAGAATGGAAATCAGACACCAAAATACTAAAATAATTTTTTTCACAATATTTTTAGGATATGAATTTTAAAACTTGAACTTTTTGCTGAAAAGAGTAATTTAGGAAATTCCCATTCCAAATGCAACTTCGAAAGCCAAAATTCCTTTTTCCCAGAAAAGATTTTAAAACTATTCTTAAGCCAAGAAGAATATTTTTTTTTTTGCTCCACATTGAAAGAGGATATCCCTTACATACTAAATATTTTGGGAACATTTCTCAAATTGGAAAAAGCAAAACATAACAAAACAGGGAAATTCAAAAATAAACACTGATAGGGTGGAAAAAAGAAATGTTTACTAAATATTCTCCTAGTTTTCCCATTATATGAATTTATCTGGTAGTAAACAAGATGATTTCATGTTAGAAGCTAATGCATAAAAAACACTTCTTTGTAAAATGAAAAAAAGAAAATGTTCAGGATTAGTAAATTGGAAGCTAATAATCTCTCCTTTCCCTGAAAATTTCTAGCATTTAGTTAAAGTCTGTTTGTTGTAAGTGTACTATCTTTAAACTTGATTGCTTTCTTGGAGGGCAATGCTTTCTTATATATCTCCCAATGTACCTAAATAAAGGGTTTTAGACATATTATGAGTTCATTAATGTGAAGCAGCTCTTCTGGGGCAATGCCCCTTGTTTATGGCCTACCAGAAGAGCAATCCTAGTTCCTGTGGTATTCTGTGGTTCAACAATATTCAATATGTATAATGTAAGCCCCTATTTAAGCATTGCTATTACCACTTTACTTTTGAAATATTTGCCATTTACTGATATTACTATCCAGAAAACATATTTTCAAAACATATTTCCAAACAAACATTATTTAAGCAATTTAACAAGTAATAGGAGATGTCTTTTCAGCCCTAAATGAAAATATAAGATATACTTTCCCATAGGTTAATACACAATTAGTGAAGAAAAGGATATGAAAAGAAAATGCAAGAGACCAAAAAACATTCATGGAAGGCACAATTTAAGAAACCTCTGTAACCCATCACTTGCATGAAGACATAGTAGCTAGGGTATATTTGCCACTATATGGTTATACAGCATTAGTTTCCTCTGTTCTTTATCCTTTTCCTTTCATTTGGCTTGCAATCTCTTCTGAACACATTGTTTCTGTTGTAAGTATACTGTCTCTTCTGAACATTTCATCTCTTCTCTAGGCTGGGCATAAATATTATTACCACTGGACATTTCCACTGGGTATCATGATTGCTAGAATTTTTCTCTGCTACCATCTTCTGGGCTTCATCTCTTCAAAATTACCTACTACAACCAAAACCAATGCAACTATGATTAGAAGGAAAGTAGAAATATTGGAAGCAATTTTTACAGCCAGTATTTCAGATAAAGGTTTCATTTGTAAAATACAGAGAGAGCTGAAGCAAATTTATAAGAATACAAGCCATTCTTTAATTGATGAATGGTCAAAGAATATGAGCAGACAGTTATAAGATAAAAAAATTAAAGCTATCAATCATCATATAAAAAAATACTCTGTCACTATTGATTATAGAAATTCAAATTAAAACAAAGCTGAGGTATCTTCTCACAGCTATTAGATGGGCTAATATTATTTTTTAAAGGAAAATGATAAGATTGGGAAAATTGGCACACTGATGCATTGTTAGTGGAGTTGTGAATTGATCCAACCATTCTGGAGAGCAATTTGGGAGTATGCCCAAAGGGCTATAAAACTGTGTACCACTGCTAGTTCTATACCCAAATAGATCATTAAAAAGGGAAAAGATCCATATACAAAATATTTATAGAAGCTCTTTTTCTAGTGGTGAAGAATTGGACATTGAGGGAGTGTCCATAAACTGGGGGATGGCTTAACAAGTTATCTCATATGAATGTAATAAAATACTACTATTCTATAAGACATGATGAGCAGGAGGATTTCAGAAAAATCTGGACAGACTTACATGAACTGATGCTAAGTGAAATGAGCAGAACCAGGAGATCATTGTTTAGAGAAACAGAAACATTAGACTGTGATCAAGTCTGATAGATTTAGCTTTTCTCAGAAATGCAAGGATCCAAGATAATTCCAATGGACTCATGATAGAAAATGCTGACTATAATCTAAAGAAAGAACTATGGATTCAGAATGTAGATCAGAACATAATATTTTCAGTATTTTTGTGGGGTTTTTTTGTTGTTTTCTTTCTGATGGTTATTTGTTCTTGTTCTAATTCTACATGATTAATGAGGAAATATGTTTAACATTTTTGTACAAGTATAACCTATATCAGATTTTTTGATGTTTTGGGAAGGGAAGATGAAGAGAGGAAGGGAGAAAAATTTGAAGCCAGCTCAAAATATTGCAAAGAAATATTACTACATGTAATTAGGGAAAAAATACCATTATATATTTTTTAATTACCTTCTGTTCATCTCAGATTCCATCTACTAAAAGATATTAAGTAGATTCCATCTACTTAATAATGGAGATATCTCCTTTAAATTAGCCAAAGTCCTCATGGCTATCCCACCAAGATATAAGGATAAAAGCTAGAATACCAAAAAAGCTAAGATCTGTTCTTTTAACTATTAGTGACTACGACTGAATCAAAATCCATTTGTTCCATAAAACTGTAAAACATTGTATTAAAAATTGCTTGAAATTCACATTTAACCCTTATTATAGTCCTGTGTTCCTGGAATTAATTTCAAGGCACTTAGCCAAAGAAAGCAGTAGGAGTTATTATTATTAAACTAGACACGCCAGGAAAGATAGCTTTGTCTACATAAACAACCCAGTAAAATCCAGACTATTTGTAAGGAATACTTCATGGATATTTCAAAAAAATTTCCAACCTCTTTTTTAAATGTAGTGATAGTTCATATTAATTGTATCTCTTGATAATTAAATCCATTGTTTTTCTCTCTAATATGTTTCTTTCTATTTAATTGAGGGAAAGAAAGCCTTTCTATTCATAGTTGAGAAATGTTTCTTTCTAGTTTTATTTTTTTATATTTTTCACCATTCATTCAATTAGAGTTATTGGGATCTGAAAAACAGATTGAAAGCTGATTTTTTTTTTTGCCCTAAAATTATTCATCCATTCCTCTAAAACATATACTCACATGCACACATATGTATGTATACATATTATGGAGAGAGAAAGGAGGGGAGACAGAAGATAGACCAATGGACAGACAAAGAGGAAGAGGGGGAGTTCCATTTTTGTAAACATAGTCATAGCAAACACTAATCTTGTGTGTACACTGACATCTATTTTTTGGTATCTCTAATCTGTTTCACCAATCTACTAGAATTCACTATTCTTTTTCTACTATAGGAAAGTTTTCTTTCTTTTTTCTTTTTGATAATCATTGCTTTATACGATTGCATGAAATCTAATTTCTTTTTGCATAATTATTGATAACCTTTGCCTATTTGTATATTAAGATTTTGATTGATAGTTCATTAAACCCATAAGCTAATTTGTCAAATAATAGTATTTTGACTATATGTGGTCAAGCAAACAGAAAATATTCCTTGTCATTCTTATATTTTGACTGTTTTTTCTATATGCTTATCTCTAGAACATATCTTTTATTTGAATGCAACTGTTTACAAGAACAATTTTTAGAGTATATTCTATGCTGCTATGCTGAGATATGTTCTTGTTTAATATATGACTCTTTATGACTCTATTTGTAGTTTTCTTATCAAAGACAGTGGAGTTATTTGCCATTTTCTTTTTGAGTTCATTTTACACATGAGGAACTAAAGTCAAGAGAGTTAAGTGACTTATTCAGAGTCACATGGATAGTAAACATATGAAGCCAGATATGAATTTAGGAAGATCAGACCTCTGAATCAGGTTTGGTGCTCTATCCATTGTGCCAACTAACTGCCAGTATTGGTTTATAGAGTATATAGAATGTATCATATCTATTTGTTAGTTATATCTTAGTTTATTGAACCATGCACCAATTGAACATAGATGTTATTATGTCACTTTCAATTTTCTTTAATGGATTCTAGAAATTATTGACAAGAGATAAAAATTATATTTGTATATACTTGTAGTTGTTGCTTTTCTAATTTTTGCTGAACTGGATTTATTTCTACCCAAAAAACAAAAACAAAAACTCAACAACAACCAAAAAAAAAAATCCTAAATATATGTAATCATTAAATTTGTCTATTTGATTTGCTTTGACCTTTGCTATCCTTTGTTTGGTCATGTTCTCTTCCATTATCCATGCATCCAACTTCTCTTTTTAGGAGCTTATCTTTTTATGTGGCATAAGGTATCCACCAAAATCTAATTTCTGCCAGTTTGTTTTGTCAAATAATGAATCCTTATCCTAAAAACTTTTGGTTGATCAAGTACTAGACTACTATGTTCATTTACTTCTTTTGGTTGTATATGTAATCTATATCACTGATAATTTTTTAATCAGTTTCAAATCATTTTGATGATTAATGTTTTATATTAAAGTTTTAAATCTGGTAATACTAGGTTTCTTTCTTAAAAACTTTTATTGACATCTTGTTCGTTCAAATTAAGTAAATTAATTTAAGCAGTATTACCATTTTTATTGGGTTGGCTTGGCCTACTAGTAAACAATATTTCTTCATTTATTTTACTTTGTCGTTACTTCCATAAATTATATTTTTATTATTCCTGTGTGTCTGTTGGTAGGAAAACTCCAAATTATTTTATATATTCTATGGTTATTTTAAATGGAATTTCTCTCTCTATCTCTTCCTACTTATTTCTTTGGTGGTATACAAGAATGCAGATGTTTAATGTAACTTACTTTTAACTCTTACAATTTTGTCAAAATTACTAAGTACGTCAGTTAATTTTTATAGGTTCTCTGTTTTCCACATATACTGACAGAAAATTCAGTAAAAATCCATTTTGGAAATAATGAATAATTTCTTAGATGAATCATTGCAATTTTTTTACAGGATTTTATTTATAATTTTAATTGAAATTTATTAAAGCTATTGGTCTACAGTTCTTCTATTGGTTAGGTATTAGAATTATAGTTGACTCATAAAATGAATCTGACAAAGTACTTTCCTCCCCAGCTTTTGAAAATAATTTATGCTGTACTTCATACTAATTGTTTCTAAAAGTTTGATAGAATTATCCTGCAAATCCATCAGAGTAATGAGTTTTGCCCCTGTCTACCTTTGCAGGTAGTTCTATTTCCTTTTTTGAGAATAGGATTCTGATTATCTTTTGTTCAACATCTGTTAGTTTGAGGGTTTTGTCATTTTAAAGGTATTCCATCATTTATTTTGTGTTCTCCATTTTATTACTATAAAAACATATAATGGATTCAAACTATCCATTTTATTACTATAAAAGCATATAATGGATTCAAACTATTCTTTTTATTTCTTCTACTTTTGTCATTACTTCATCTTGTTAATTTGCTATTTTGTTGACTTGATTCTCTGCCATTTTTTTTTCTTAATCAGCTACAGATTTATGTTTCTTATTCTTTTCAAATAAATCCTGTTTTAAGATTTAGCTATCCAGAAAATATTCAGATGAAGACATTAAAACCACTTCTAGCAATAAGAAAAAAATGTTCTAAATCACTATTGATCAGAAAAATGCAAATTTAGACATACCTCTGAGGTTGACTTAGATGACAGGACAAGATAATGATGAATATTTGAGGGGATGTGGGAAAACTGGGACACTAATACATTGTTGGTAGAATTATGAACTGATCCACCCATTTGGAGAGCAATATGAAACTATACCCAAAGGGCTATCAAACTATGTATATCCTTTGATCCAGCAGTTTCTCTGCTGTGTTTGTATCCCAAAAAGATCTTAAAGGAAGAAAAGAGACCACATGTACACAAATGTTAGTGACAGCCCTTTTTGTAGGGTCAAGAAACTGGAAATTGAGTGGATGCTATTCATTTGGAGAATGGCTAAATAAGTTATGGTATATGAATGTTATGGAATATTACTATTCTATAAGAAATGTTCAGAAGGATGATTTCAGAGAGGCTTGGAGAGACTTACATGAATTGATGTTAAGTGAAGTGAGTAGAACCAGAAGAACATTGCACACAGCACCAGAAAGATTATACAATGACCAATTTTAATGGACATGGCTCTTTTCCACAGTTCCAATGATCATGCAATGGAGACAGACATCTGCATCTAATGAGAGGGCTATGGGGACTGAGTGTGAATCACAACACAATATTTTCACTTTTTTATTGTTGGCTTGCATTTTGTTTTCATTCTCATTTTTTCCCTTTTTGATCTCATTTTTCTTGTGCAGAATGATAATTGTGAAAATATGTACACAAGAATTTCACATGTTTAACATATTGAATTTGCCATCTAGGGGAGAGAATGAGGGGAAGGAAGGGAGGAAAAAAAATTGGAACAGAAAGTTTTTTCAAGGATGAATGTTGAAAGCTATTTATGCATGTGTTTTGAAAATAAAAGCTTTATTAAAATATATAGTTATTTCTAAAGGTTTTTTTTAAGAATTTCCAGTTTATTTTCTCCTCCTCTAATTTTAATACTATTTGTGTTTTATGTCTATTTTTGACATTAAATTTATAAATATATATTCAGTTTATTAAATCTTTCCCTGTTGATGTATGCTTGTAAGAATATATTAACAGCATCTTCAAGACTGGTTTAGCTCCATTCCAGAAATTTTGGTATGCTGTTTCTTGATTATAATTTTTTTACATAATTATTATTTTTGTGATTTGTTATTGGACTCTCTTATTATTTGGGATTTTATTCTTGTCTTCATTTAGGCCTATATCTTTTGTTTGCATTCTTCTAACTAATTACTATTTAAAAAATGTTATACTCTCTGAATGATATGCTTATTATTTTTATTTTCTTGGGGGAGGAAGAGATTATTTCAAACAATATAACCTATTCCCTAATAAATGGTCAGTTTTTTAAAAATTTTCATGTAGTGTTAAGAAATATGCATACCCTTTAATACTCACATTTAGAAAAAGCCATACATTTTTAGATCTAATTTCCTCAGCAATTTGATGAGTTTTCCCTTTTCTCTTTTATAACTTTAAAATCAAATTGCTAAGGAAACTGGGAAAAGGAAGAAATTAAAATATCTTTCCACTATTGTGTAGCAGTGTATATCTTCTTGTAGCTGCATTTTTTTTTTTTTTGAAGAATATAAGTTTAATTTTGGTAATGGATTGTTGTGTGTGGTTCCTTTCAGCACAATATATTTTCTTTGTTTATCCCTTTAACGTATTGAGTGTTTGGTTTTTCTTTGTCCAATAGCATTATTATAACTCCTGATATTTTTGAGATATCATATTTTTCCAGCCTCACATTTTCTGTTTACCTTTTTTTTTTTTTTAAATTATAGTGTGTGAGCAAAAGATTGTTGAAGTATATTTTCTTTCTGATCAATGAATGGATTACTTAATGCATTCATAGTTAGACTTATGGAATTAGCTTTATATTTCCTCTTATTTGTCCTATATACACTTGTGTGTGTGTGTGTGTGTATGTATGTGTGTGTGCAATCAGAATTTTTCCCTTTTCCTCTTCCAACACTTTAATATATCTCATTCTATTTTAAGTGATCCTATTGTCCACACTTCTAGCCTTCTCACTTTCAAGCTCCACTCTTCTGTTTATTATACCTTTCTCCATTTGGGTATTTTGCTCTAGTGGTTAGTTTATTTTGTTTTGCTTACTTATCTCATGTTATTTCATTCCTCCTCTCTTTTTTCCTATTCAAACATTACCCATATTCATCAACTCTCTTTTAATTTGCTTTAATCATTTGATTTTTTAAATTTACTTTTGTGCACATTTTTCTTAAAAAAGGATTTATTTTTCTCATTCACCCCAACATTTATTTTTCACTTTTTGACTGTTGTTTAATTCATAATCATCACATTTATTTAATTCTTGTTTATTCTCTATATTCCTCATAAAATTAAAACTTTGAGATATCTATTTTGCATTCTCTTAGTTTCTGTGTATCTTAGAAATATTGCTGCTTTATCATATCCCACTTACTTTTTGTGGAGTATTGATCATCACTCTTAGAAATATTAATTCCTACAAGTGACAAAAAAAAAAAAAGTATATTGCCTCAATGTAGGACTTTTTGTTTGTTTCTTATTGCACAGTTCATTCTTAACGGTGTTTTTCTCCTTAATTTTCCCCCATCTGTCTAAAAATGTCCTCCCAAGATCCATGTCTTATACTACTTTTCAGGTTATCCATTGTGCCCAGGTGTAAGAATTATCCTATTCCTCAGGAAGGATGAATTATCTAAGAACCAACTATCTGGAGCTTATACCCATTATATGATTCCCGTAGAATCTTTTCTTCCCATAGAAATATTCAACAGTGGTACTGATGCTTAATGGAAGTGCAGAGAGTTGTGGGAACCTCCTCTGGCTGACACAGGTCCAACATGAAAATAATTCATGAACCTGAAAAGTTTGAATGGCAAAGAGGAAGTTTATTCTGTTGGCACTGAGAAGACAGCTTTGCTAGGAAGACAGACTTCTTGGTAATAAGGTCCTGGCAGAGAAATCACAAGAGGTTATTATCACTAGGAAGAAGGTCTCGTCACAGTGGGCAAAAATCCTGGTAGGCTGCTGTACCAAGAGGAGAGGTCCTTTGGCAAAGCATAATTCCCACTTCAAACTTCTGCAAAGATACGAGTTTAAAATTGCCTTTTTTATAAGAGATCAGAGACTGGGATTTCTATTGAATGAGATTCCTTCAATGCTGTCACTCTCCTCAGGCCTAGATTTTCAGTTGAATAAAACCACTTAAGTTTGAGCTATGTAGGAGTAGTCTTGAACTCATTTTCAACTCAATAGGGGGTGGAGCTAGTCCCACCAAGAAAACTTATCTTGATTTCCTGAGATGGACCCCTCCCAGAGGAGAGTTTCTCAGAGTTCACCCCATCACTTCCCCACCCAAGTCCCAAGTCAGGGAGGACAGTTTCAGGGTTCCCCCCCATCAACACCTCATCACCACTGAAACAAGATTTTCCCTTTTATTTTTCCATTTTCCAATTCCTCCCCTAGCCTCTTTATCCAATTATCCTGTAGACTTCCTTTTTCCTGAGGCAATATAAATGTTATTTTCTCTTCTACAATGTAGAGGACCCCAGACAGTGGGGGAACCAATGGGTAAGGTATAAGACCCTTCAGCCCAGAGGGAGCCTGCTAATAATGTCTAGTTTGGCTCCCCATCTCCAGGAAAGGCCCTCAGCCTTTCTGAGAAGTCAGGGAGGATATGACCACCAGTGTTCTACTTAAAGAAAGGGATACTTAAAGTAAGAGGCATTTACATATCTATAGCAGGGTGCTTATAGTTAACACACTTTCTATAGCCTTTTTTGTTTGTTTGTTTCTAGTTCTGTTTTTTAAGCTTATTTCAAGTTTGTTATTTCCAAATTTAAATATATTTTCAGTTCTTCAATCTTCTCCTTTTCTATTTCATTGTGTTTTGTTTTTTACCTCTAGCATTTCTTTTCCTATTTGTCACCTCATTCCCTAGTTGTATTTTTATTTTTTCCTTTTCTCTATTTATCTAGTTATTCTCTTATTTAAAAATTTAATTAAAATCCTCCTTATCATACCCTTAAATATCTCTTATCTTTGTTTTCTTAGTTTTTTCTTTGTCCTTTCCTGCTCTTTTTTGCTAAACAGTATTTCTTTAACTTGTCCTTTTTATTAATTTACTTGTCTGTCTCTCTATTCTTAACTTTTATTTTTTGATCCATATTTCTTATGCTTACTTTTTCCTACTTTAGTCATAAAACCAAAGCTTTAAACAACCTAATTCAAACTCCCTCTTCTAAGTAATTTCTATGTTATTACCTTGTAAAATTTACCCCTCCCCATTTTTTGTTATAAGCAAATCTTGGAAATGTTATTTCCTGAGGGAGATAGAAATGTCCTCCTAGCTTTTTCTATAATCATTTTTAAAATTAATTTGCCATGAAATCTTTTGTGAGCTCATGCCCTCTTTACCTTTCAGGAGCTGATTATCCCTAGCAGCTCTGATTATCCTTCTTAATAGGTGGAATGATGTCATTGAAGATACAACATTCTCCCAGGAGTGCTAATCTTTGTAAGTATCAATTATCTATAGATTATACCAAAAGCAAAGTTCCCATATTCCATTAGAGAATATGTCTCTCCTTCCATAGAAGTGCTCTGAGGTTGGACTTGCTCACACTATTGAATTAATATTTTGATTTTTTTCTTGTTCCTTGTTTAGATCGATCCCTTTTCTACCTAATTTACTCTCTTTGGAGCCTAAACCTTATCATAATAATGCTTCTCTTAAAAAAAAAAAAAAAAAAAAAAAAAGATGCAACCGTGTTTCTCTTTCTAGCATCTTCATCTTTCTCCTCTCCTCTAAACAATCTCTAGAGATTGAATATCACTTGTTCTATCTTTGATAAATATATTTGTTTACCTTCCTTTTCTTCTTATCTAGGATTTTTGCAACTTAATCTCTTCATCATTTTTGTGGCAATGCTTCAAATATATCTCAAAAGTGAAATATTCATCTTTTTTTTTTTTTTGGTGATTATGCTCAGATTTGTAAGAATAATTAAAAATTTCATTCTGTTTTCTTTTACTTTTTGGAATATTTATTTTCTTTCTTTAGCTTCTGGTGGGTACAAAATAATCCTATTTTGTGAAACTATTTTCCTTTATATTTGAAGACCTATCTCTTGGTTACTTATAAAATGTGTTTTTATCTTATTGGAATTATTAAATTTAACTTTATATGACAGAGTTTATAGGATAATGTTTTTAAATGTTTTTCACTAGATGATTAGTGAATTATTTTGATTGACATTAATTTCTATGTATTTAAATATGCACAACACATGTGTATATATTATATATGTGTGTATACAATCATTATTTTTAATTTTTCATACCGTTAACTCTGTTAAAAATTTAGTTTAAGATCGTCCCTATTTTTCTAGTCTCATGAAATCTCTTAAATTGAAAAGCATTCAGTTATATCCTGTCAAAGAAGTGCTGCTTTACATTGTTTTGTTTTGTTTTTTTCTTTTCCACTTTAGCATTTTCTAACTTCCAAGGTCCCATTCTTATAGGTACATCTGTTCTTTCCATGTTTTTCCCTCAAACAAGGGCCTCTTAAAGACAAAAGCTTTGCTCTCTCTTTTATGCCAGTCCTCTAGCTGTACATCTGCACATTCTGAAAGAACACACATTACACATTTTTCTTTATTTATTCATTTTGTCTAATGAGGAGTTCTTTTTGAAAGAGCCTCACTCCTAAAAATATCATTTCATGAAATGGGAAGTATGGTTTTGGTA
Source organism: Sminthopsis crassicaudata (assembly GCF_048593235.1). Classification (NCBI taxonomy): domain Eukaryota; kingdom Metazoa; phylum Chordata; class Mammalia; order Dasyuromorphia; family Dasyuridae; genus Sminthopsis; species Sminthopsis crassicaudata. The sequence goes on along the minus strand of NC_133618.1, from coordinate 81,449,990 downwards.
AGAATCATTCTTTATATTGTCATGAATTAAGGTTCTACATTTTATCCTTTCCATTACCATTTAAACTTCCCCAAACTACTAAATATATGAACATTTCAAAATTCAGACTTTTGGATTTATGTGGCACCTTCTTTAATGCTGGATAATGGATAATCTGACTTTTATCTTCTGGAATAAAATTCTTGGGTACATGGCTTGCTTTCCTAAGGTCTCTCCAAATGCCCATTGTGGAAAAACAAAATTTATTTTGGGGTTTATGCTGTTCCTAGACTCTCAATAAAGGAACATGCTTAGATATCTTCCCATTACTCTCCTTTTGTGGTATAGACACACTTATTCTCCCCTCACATTCCATTCTCCCTTCCAGTCTCTTTAGCCTGCATTTCCAGAATCTTTCAAGACACAAGAAATCAGTACACCAAAATTGTGCATCTCCCACTTTTTTTCCATTGTTGAAATCCTCTCTCCTCACTTGAATTATGTCTTCAATATTATTCCATGAAAAAATTATTGATTCACTTAAGAAAGAAGTTTGATTTTAGTTAGTAAAATATTAATCCAATTATTCTTCCTTCACTTCATATTCCCTTAGCTCCCTTTAAAGCTTTATCTTCATAGGTAAATTTTCCCTTGATGTTTCCTCTTTAGCCTTCAATCAATGTTTTGTTCTTTTAAAATTAGCTTTCTCTTTTCCTAGGAGCGTGAGGTAATTGATTCTATTTATGTACTTCCTTAGCTGTCTTATATTTATTTTGTTAGATGTATTTTGAAGTTGGTTGAATAGTATCTATCTATTTTTATGCAATTAAACAAATGACTACCTTTGTTTAAAGGTGAATATTTTTTTCCCTCATTATTGGACTTAATTGGGTATGTTTTTGGGAAGAAGGATATTCTATCTAATCTTACATATTTTATAATTCAATCTATCCGGTTTTTTTGTTTGTTTGTTTGTTTCTCATAGAAAGATATTTGCCCTGTACTTAATTAATTAATTGAATTTCATTGATGAGTACAAATTTTTTTTTGACTACTAGAAATCTCCTTTTTTTGGGTACTGAAATGCTAGAATTTAACCACTATATTTCTAGATGTTTTAAGCTTACTATTCTGTTTTGAGTATCTAAATAATCAAGAATTCACATATTTAAATACTTATGGACAATTTCTTGAATTGTTTCATGTTACATTTTCAGAAGTTTTAATATATCACATTTTTCTAGAAGACATGATCTTCACATTACTTTCATTTATCTTGTTTATGAAATAAATTAGTTTGCCATTATAACTATTATTATTTGATGCTTATTTCCTTTTATTGAAGTACATGCAAAATGGAATTTTTCTATATTACTTATTCATTTTCCCCTAGATGAGTCTAACTCATTCTTAGATGCAATTTCAATATTTTAAAATATGCTTTTATACATATTTTTTTATCCATGCTAAGATATGTCAGGTTTCTGAACTGTTTTATTCCTGCTTCTTCTAATTCTGTGACACATTTGCTTCTTTCCAGATCCATAGATCTGGACAGTTTCAGCATCTTTGAATTGGGAGAGATAGGGATTTACCTGTAGTCTTCTGTATAGTGGCTCTGAAATAAGTGGACCATAGTTGAATTTCATTTGTCCCGGATATTGAATTTCCATCCCTTCTTAATGAAATTTTCCTTCTAGAGCACTAGGTATTCCAGAATTTTCATCAAAGGATTCAGTGTCTCCACCTGCCATTCAGTGTGTGAGGTAAAGATAGAATTACTATTGTGAGGAGACAAGATATAGAGACTGCCTAATCCTCAGCTTTCAATACTATCTTGTCAGGTTGTTTGTATTAGGGATATAAGTAACCAGAGAAGTGGTCAGATGAGTGGCAACTTTAGACAGTTGAACTATGCATTATTCTTTCAATAGATTTTATATATTATGTGTTGATTTTGTCTAATTTTTCATCTTCTTGATAAAAAAAATTAATTATCATTAATTTTGTCTAAAATAAGTTAGTGACACTCCCAAATGCTAAAGATTCTTCATAGCAAAGGGTTCAAGTTTTATATGCACTTCATAAAGTTGGAATTCCAGAGGGGGAAATCAATTCTGATTGGTTAAAAAGTAATGAGAATGAACATTACAATTAGAAGTGGACTCATTCCAGTGATGCCTTGAGGACAAAAAGGCTATGTCTCCATCCTACCACTTGGACAATATAGACAAAGGATCTAACTCCAACCCTACTTGTTTGAGTGGAACACAATGACAGGAATTCATCTTAGATAAGACTTCTAGATGGAATACTTTTTTTTTTTTTTTTTTTTTTTTTTTTTTACAGAGGTCAGTAATGTCTTTCAAAGGCCGGATTCTAAACAAGGAGATAGGACAGAAAAAAATGTCTCAAACTTCCCCACATAATTAGCTATTATTAATGATTTATTTTAATTTATCTTAATTGCCATAGAATTATAACCTCCCCAATTCCCCTATGGCTTTCAAGGTAGCCTCAATATTACACAAACTTTTTTGACTATTATATCATACTTTTGACTCATGACTCACTTAAATCCATTACTTAATATCCATTACTTACTTTTCTCTAATTCTGCATTACTTCTCCCATTATCCAAAATGTCTCTTCCATCATTGTCCTAAAACAAAGATAGAAAAAAAAAAGTTCTTTAGAAAGATCCTAGTGGTCCCTCAGATCCATCTTGTCCCCTGAGTACCTTTACTCTTTTAGAAGTTACCTAACTAGAAACTTTTTTGTTAAACTTACCAAGGTTATTATTATTATGTAGGAAATTTTTACTATTAAAATTGTAGTTTTCTTTTAGTCTCTGGCACCACTTTATCCAGGTTCATAATCCCCATTCAAAGGGTTAGCATAAAGAGAACCTCCCAGGAACTGCATACAGTGCTTCACTCAAACCAGATTAGTTGCCTCCTTCAAAAGCATCTATTCAGGTCTGCCAGAAATTCACCCTCTGTTCTACCTCTTTCATGTCTCTGATGAGTAAATTCTCTGCTCTTCACATAAGCTTTTATTTTTAGTCATATCACTCTTCCAAGGAACCACTGAGTTGTACTTAGGAGCAAAAATCTGTACATATCTAAAGCCTTTGTGCTATAACAAAGTGAACCAAAGACAGATTGATATATTTACACACACTTTCTTACACCCACAACAAATAATATATGGCAAAAGAGCTGAAGTATCAGAGGATACTTAATTAAAATCCTATACCTTTCAATTGTTCACATTCTTCTCCTCTGTTTCTCTACACTCCAGTCAATCCTATATTCTGTCTCTTACACTTGTCCAACATTTTACTGTCTTTGTGACTTTATTAAGCCATTTTTAATTCTTGGATTAATCTCCCAAATTTATCTCTTCTGAAACTCTATCGTTTGAAACCCACCTTTCAAAGTCCAAGCCAAATGTTAGCTCTTCCAGGAAGACTTCCACAATTCAGTTTTATAGCATTTTTCCCTTTTCCCACCTCACATAACATTTTTTAACCTGTCTTATATTTTTATTATTCTAGTCTAATGTTTTTTTTTAAATCAGAATTACAATTTCATAAGTATAGAGAGCTCTAAAGAGAGAATTCTTTCTAATAATTCATGTATATAAATGCTGTGATTTAGTCTTAGAGAATGAAACCCAGTTATGTACAGAAGAATTCTAGGAAAGAACAGAAGAGCAATACAAAGATGACAAAAAAGATGTTGCTATTAATAAAGATAATAGGAGAACAAATACATACAGATAGGATCTCAGTTTGCAGCCTTTTTAGCCCTAGTCCCATTCAAGGGCAAAATATAACGGCATATCTTCTGGCCATGCAGCAGCTTTCATATTCTGGAACTGAAAATAGCTCCTGGGGGTGTAGGAGAACAGGGAAAGGTATCATGCAGAAAATGCATTTGAGTAGAGTCTAGAAGACAGCCAAGTTTTGTAAGAGTCCAAGGTGATGATGGAGAACATCCCAGGAATGTGAAACAGCTAATGCTAATGCTTGGAGATAGGATTTTGGAAACTACATGGGAGGCAAAGAACTAGAAACTGTATGGATGCCCATCAGTTGGGGAATGGCTAAACAAGTTATGCACTACTTTACTCTAATAAACAATGAGCTTGAGAGTGCATTAGGTAATAAAAATTTTTACATAAATATATATGTGTATGTGTCTATATCTGTATGTGTGTGTGTGTGTGTAAATATTTGGCCCAATAGTAATTATCTCTAGGATGGGGAGAAAGAATTTAAAAAAAAAAAAAAAAGACAAGAAATTTACATAACTTTATTACATATTTAAAATAAATAACAATTGTATATAAATGAGTTGTTTCATATGCTATCATCTTATTTATTATACCATATTCTTGAAAAGTTTGTTTTATTCCAAAAATTAAAAATAAAAAATAAATATTTAATATGTATTGCATATGTTTTATATATATATATAAATGTTAATATACTTGTCTTTATATTACCTACAATTCCTCTATATCCTTCTGCCTAACTCATTTCCAAAGAAACCTCAGTTTAGTAGAGAATTTTAAAAGAGAAAGAAAAATATCTTGACAAAACCCTTCCTATTCTTGACGTTACTTTCTCCTTAAGTTGAAATATAGCTAGAATGAAATTCTAGGAGGAAAAAAAAAAAAAGATGACAAATAGTTCATCTCTGCAAATGATTCCAAATCCCAGTTCCTCATGAAAACTAAGCCAAGAAAATATATCTTGGAATTAGCTTTTAGCAGCTGTACACATAGACATCCAATCCAAACTGACATCTAATTTTTTATCAAAGAGAGAAAATAAAAACATCTTAGTGAGTGTCCTTATCCCTTGGCTATTGTTTCATTGGCAAGAGCAAAAAGGTTGAAGAAAGGAATTCTGCTATATTTCCCTGTTGGAACATTCAGATCTCATGTTTACAATGCTCCTGTAAGACTCAATTTTTGCCTTGCATATTTAAAGTGAATGTTCAAGTGTTAAGAGGCTGCTGCACCAGCCTAAGAGGAGTCCCTTCGGGAGAGGTATCCTACAAAATGTATGTTGTGTTTAAACCCATGCATCTGTTTCCTAGGGATGGGGGGGTGGGAATTAAAACCTCCTATCACCGGATCACAGCACTGTTAGAAATATTTAGTTTCATTTAGGAGAACAAGTATAAGGAGAAATAAGAACTGGTATATAATCTGAGCTAGTGTTGGCAAAACTGCTTTTCACAGAGGTGATGGGAGGATGACAGATAATTGTTTTAAAAGCAACTGTCTGGCTCACAGAATCTATTGAAGAAAATATGGCAGGAAAGGAAATAGGCTGTTAATATGATAAAAGTGATAACTTGGGGAAAAAAAAGGGAGGGAAAAAGCATGCCATCATTTGAAAATATCTGTCACTCAAAAAAAAGGGGATTGTAAAATATTTATAGAGATTTTTCTAGATCTCTCAGATGGAATGTTAGTTCCTTTTTTTTTTTTTTCTGGCATCCTGCTTGTGGATGGATTGTATTTTTATATTGGTATACAAAATGACCAACATTGCAAATTTTATAAGGTACCTCAAATTAATAATGGAACTTCTTTTAAACACAGCTGTTAAGAGATAAAGTTAATGATATTCACACACATGTATTGTACCTAGACTATATTGTAACACATGTAAAATGTATGGGATTGCCTGTCATCGGGGGGGAGGGAATAGAGGGAGGGGGGGATAATTTGGAAAAATGAATACAAGGAATAATATTATAAAAATATATATATAATAATAAAAAAAAGAATAAAAAAATTAAAAAAAAAAAAAGAGATAAAGTTAACAAGTTTTGAGGAATATGCCCACACACACATTTATCAAATCCTTATATGAGCTATAGCAGTCAATCAAATAATTTTCATTTCTTAAACACCTGTTAAGATCCAGAGCTAAGCACTGATGATACAAAGAAAGGCAAAACAAACTATCAAACAAGAAACAGAGCTCAGAGCAAACATGAAATAAAGCCTAACATGAAATAGGGGATTAGATTTGAAGCCTAGAAGGCCCAGCTTTATCCTAACAGAGACCTCTTCTAGTCCTATTTAGTCACTAAAATTTGAAGGGGATCACTTATTTCATAGTTCTCCTAAGGTTCAAATAGGAAGAGAATAAGCATTTATGTAACACCTACTATATGCTGGGAACTGAATTAAATGCTTAATATGAATCATTTGATCCTCATTTCAACCCTGTGAAGTAGATGCTATTTTTAGCCCCATTTTGCTTCCCTGTTTACATAACCCCCATATATAGTTGAAGAAATTGAGGCAAAAGAGAGTCCATGGTCACACAACTAGTAATTGTCTGAGAACCTAGAATTGACCTCTTATCTTCTGACTCCACATACAGCTAGGTCTCTATCCATTGTACTACCTAGCTGCCTCAGCTATCAGCTGACAACTGATTATTCCAAATAAAACAAAGTATATAAAAACCAACTTAGTGTCTTCCTTTAAGAGACTACTCAAGCATAATCTTCTGCATGAAATATCTTCTGATCCACCCAATTTAAAGTGCCCTCCCTCCTAAGCTACTTTGGATTTAATTAATATGTACATCTGTATATTTATTCCCTTTACATTTCTTTTGTATATATTTATATATGTACTAATTACCTTAACAGTAGCATAGAAGTTCCTCACAAGTAAGGATCATTTCATTATTTGTATTCCTGGCACTTAGCACAATGCTTGACATATATTGGATATTCAAATATGTATTGATTGTCTGATTGTTTAAAAGTTTTGCAACCTTTAAAACTTTACAAAATTCCAGAGATAATGTCTTTTTAAAATCTATTATATTTTGTTAAGTCATTCCCCTGTTTATGCCTGGTTCTTTGCCACAATGAAAAAAAAAAAAAAAAGCCTAAATAAATGTATACACTGTATTCTATCCACTGTAGCATCTAGCAGCTCAAATAGATAAATTTTTAAAAAGGGTATATTAAGAAAGACACTGTCTGCATCCAGAGAAAGAGCTAATATATATGGAATAAATTTATACATATATTTATGTATACATTGTGTTTGCCTCATATATATATGTATATATATATATATATATAGGCAAAGATGTTCATATATAGAGATTATAAATACACACACACACACACACACACACACACCTATTTGTCTTATTGTAACTGTCTCTAGAGTTGAGAGGAAGAAGGAAGAGGAAAAAGAAAAAAAGAAATTTGCATGATAACTATTGTATTCTTAAAATAAATAACAAGTCATATATAATAGATTTGCAGTTTAATGTGCAATCATCTTTGTTATTATGTTATTTCCATACTTTGTTATGGAAATGATTCTTTTATTCCATAATTGAAAGACACAATATATTTTACTAACAGAAAAATAAGAATATAATTAGAAATCTAAGAAATGGGTCCTACCTTCAAGAAGCTTACAATTTTGCTAATGGGGAGTCCAGAAGCTCAATGATCCAGTACTAAGTCTGAGTAAATATTATATGATACCCCTTTGTTTAACTTATCACTTAAGCAAAGATAGGTGCAAGGAGATAATTGTACTTCAACAACAACTAAGCAGTATAACCATAACTGGCTCCTATGTCATAAGGTTATTGACCTTTGTTAATATAGTTAAAAACTACATGGAATTTCTACCCTGATTAAATCACCAGAGTCAGAACACAGTGAATGTAAATCTATTTTCATAACAGTATCTCTTTAAAGTCAGATGATTAGCCTGTTTCTAGGTCTGTCAAAATGTAATCAGCAACTAATAATAGGAAAAGAAAAAAAAAAAAAAAACAACAGAAAAGAATGACAAGAGCAGTAGATAAGTAGTCATTTTTAAACTAAATATCAAATATGCAGAGCTTTAACTTGTAATTTTATTACTAAAATCATCTTCAGATTCCTAGTGGCAGTTAAACCCTAAGTCTTATTTTGGATAAGGACTATCAGGGTATAGACTCAGGGACCCTGGACCATCTAAGCACTCAATGAGAAAGGTGCTCCTGGAGGAATAAGGTAGGATGTGGAGCTCATTCAAAGGAGAAACAGCGGTAGATATGGGTATAGATATGTTTTGCATATCATTTTATACATAAAATATGTATGTATGCATATATACAAATGTATATTTTTATAGGATATGTTACCTCTGACAAAGATATATGTATATGTGTCTATTATGTTTTTCATTCAGTAAATTTTGATGGCATAGAAAAATACTTCAATTTCCCTGGCTTAGAAACAGCCTTGTAAATATACTGTTATTTCAGTGTTCATTTTTTTGGTTGGGTTGTAGGCAAAATTTGCCTTGGTGAGAAAGTCTATAAGAAATAGTTACTTCATCTATGAGATAAGCTGCAGAGTACTGGAATTTCTTATCAACTAAATGAAATATGACATTATAATCATCTCCTTCTTTGCCATATCCTATGAGATGTACTAAATATAGTAATGCACTAGGTGAGCTAGCTCTTCCTTTTCACTAGTCATTTAGCAAGACTGAAGTTTAGTATTTATTTATTGACCAATGTGACTCTGGAAGAGAAAGCAAGACTGATGACTTTGAACAGCTCTCCCTCACTTAAATCTACCTCACTTGCACATCATGACATCACCTTTCTGATAGGATGTTCCTCTTTGAGGAACAACAACATAAAATAAGCCATTTTTCTTATGTTGAGAGTAGGGAAAAGCAATATTTGTTATGAAAAATTGATTTGAAATATTTATTTTTCTTTATTCTGGATCTTAAAGAAGATTGAGATTTGGGGAGGACAGTGTCATGCAGCAAAAAAGATCATTAGCTCTGGAATCTTCAAATCCCATATTTTTATCTATGTGACTTTGGGCAGGCAATTTAAGCTTCCTAAACCTCAGCTTTCTTCTCTGTCAAATAAGGGGGTTGAACTAAATGGTTATAGTGATCCTCATCCACCTTTATGTCTATAACTATGACTTTATAGTATGCTTGCTATAAATAGAAATAGGAATATCTGTGTTCTTTCAATGTCCTAGTATTTGAATTATTCATTTTTGATGTGTGTTTCTTCAGGATATTCTACCCTATAGCTACTATCTACCATCTACTTGAGAAAGGAACTTTCTAAAAAAGGTTTTAGTTCATGGATTTGTAATTATCCCTGTTTAATTTTTTGGTAAGCTTTTGAAAAGCCTGTCACCTTATCCATGAAAATTTGGCCCTGCTTTACCATCAGATGTTCAACTTTCATTAGAGTCAGACTAAGCTAAACTAAAAAAAAAAAAAAAAAAAATCTCTTAAAGGTCAGGGCTCTTAATTAAATGAAAAACCACAGGCAGAAACATTAGCAAGGGGAAGTGGAGAAGAAATGACTGTAAACCAAGTGCTCTTTCTAAGAGATGTCGCAAAGTCCAGATGATTCCATGCAAAAATGTCACAGCCCCATCTCATTCACTCCCAAACTGAAAGAAAATGGAAGGATTTCCTTTAGTGAGTTTTCACAAAGTAGATATTATTTTCTTATTGAGATGGCCTTGATTATGACCATAACAAAGATTTGAATTCCATTTCAGTACATGAGATCCATTTCCTTACTTCAGGCTTCTATCTCTTCTTGTATATAGCATTTCTCTTCCCTCCCCCAGGTTGTCTTCCTTTATTTGCTTTTTATATACATGTACATATATGTGCATGTTGTCTAATTACACATGCACATATCATCTCATCAAAAATTAAGCCCTATTAGGAAGAGATTGTCTTAAATCTGTAACCCCAAACCCTAGAACTATGGGAGTAATCACTCAGCTTTGGATCCATGTGAAAATGAAAGAAAAGTCCAGTGCTGTAAAGGTCAATATTGTGTAGGAACTTGAAATGTAAGATCTATAAACCAAAGTAAGCTGAATAAGGTCAAGTAAGAGATGGAAAAATTAAACATCAACATCTTAGATATCAATGGACTTAAATTGATTGAAATGGGTGAATTTAATTCAGATGATTACTATATATAGTGCTGTGATTAAGAATCCCTTAGAAGAAATTGAGTAGCCTTCATAATGAATAAAAAAAAATGAGAAAAGGACTACTGGGATATAATCTCAAAAAGGCCAAGTGATATCTGTTTAAATCCTATGCAAGTCATTTAGTATAAAAGTAATAAAAGTCTATGCTCCAATCTTTGATGTCAAAGAGGCTTAAGGTGATCAATGCTATGAAGACCTACAGCACATTCAAGAAATAATGCCCCCCAAAAGTCACATTCATCATAGGGGATTTGGAGCACTAAAGTATGAAATAAAAAACAAAAATAATTGAAATAATAGGGAATTTTGACCTTACACTGAAAAATAAAGCAGAGAAGAAACTAAAAGAGTTTTGTTAAGATCTGTAGTGAGCTGTCGTCTCCAGAAGCTGCTGGATCGCTCTCTGGGAAGAGATCTGCTGTGTCTACTCAAATCTCTCAGACAGATTCTTCTTCCTGTAGTGAACCGTTGTCTCCAGGCAGTTGCTGTTAACTCTTGTCCTTAGAAGTGATTTCCCTTCCTCCAGAGAGCCCCGTCAAGCCTGATGCAATTCAGAGTCTTCTTCTTTCTCTGAGAGCTCTCTTTTATTCTCCCAGAGAATGGGCGTGGGATAATGCAAGGGCTTCTGGGAAGAACCACCCCAGCCAATGAGCTTGCCCCCTCTATCAAGTCAACCTGAGTTCTCACCTTGTAATTGTCCAGAAAACCTGAATTCTCACCTTGTCACCATCCAGACAACCTCAGTTCTCACCTAGTAATCCCAACATCTCCCCCTTTCTTTTGATTTAGAACATAGGACAGTCATGACCTTGAAACATAAATCCATCAATATGGGAAGTATTACAGATAATTACATAAATTACATAAGCACATAGTAACATAGTAATATAACACATGCTAGAAGTATATAACATAATCATAATCATAAATTGAAAATTTATAAATGTCCATAAGTCCATTGTCCATTATTCTCATCTTGTGTGAGGAAGTCCAATGATTCCTGCTGGTTTTTAAGTTCTTTAACAGTCTTATTATTATCCATGCTCTTTCAGTGTCAGATGTTTCTTAGATCTTCTCCTTTATTTTGAGGTCTTTCTCTTTTTCTGTCTCTCTCTGGTGGACAAGGCGAATATGACTCGTTGGCACCCATCTGATTCCTTCTTCTGCTGAAGAAATACAAGCAAACCCTCTCCCCCAGGCAGTTAACCTATCTGGTCCCTTCCATTCACCACTTTCTGGATCTCTCCACATCACCTGGCGATTATCTAAGGACAGTGGAGATGCTCTCACTGGACACTGCCCTTCTGGTGGGTTATAAAACCTGTCTGCTGGAGCCAGTGCATCTTTGTCAAAAATTAGAAAATTAATGGTATAGAGAACTAAATTTAGAAGTTCTCTAGGGTTACCTGTGGCTCCCCCTTTCTTTTGTTTTTGGAGGAGTGTCTTAATATCTCTGTTTCTTCTCTCTACTATTGCCTGCCCTTGAGGATTAAAGGGTATGCCCGTGGTATGTAAAATCTTATACTGTGCACAAAAGTGTGTAAAATGTTTGGACGTATATGCAGGTCCATTGTCTGTTTTTATTGCTTGTGGCACACCCATAATTGCAAAAGCTTGTATAAGGAATTCAGTGACCACTCGGGCTGTCTCTTTTGCTGCTGGCATTGCAAATGTGAATCCTGAAAAGGTGTCTACCACAACATGAATAAAAGATAGACGACCAAAAGATTTATAATGGGTCACATCCATTTGCCAGATTTCATTGGGTCTCAAACCACAAGGATTCTTCCCTGGAGGGAGTGTAGGAGCGTGGAAAGGAAGACAAGCTGTACAGCTTTTTACTATGCTCCTAGCTTCCTCTCTTGTGATTCCAAATTGTAAACGTAAAGCTCGAGCAGCCTGATGATATTTAGAATGAGATTCTTGTGCTTCCTGAAATAAAGGACTACTAGCTAACATGGTTAGAAGGCTATCTGCCTTTGAATTTCCATCAAAAATGGGACCTGGAAGTCCACTATGTGAGTGGACATGCAAGATATAAATCTTGCCTGGATGTTTTCTCACTTGCTCTTGAAGTTCCTTAAAGAGCTGATAAATATTGGAGGCTGCAAATTTTATTTGGGCTGTGGCAATTCTTTGTACTACACCTACTGAATAGGCTGAATCAGTAATTATATTTACGTCTCCTGGGTAATAAGTGAGAGCTAGCATGATAGCAAATAATTCATTCTGTTGAGTGGATTGAAAAGGAGTCCTGATTACTCTCTTTATGGTTAAATCATGAGAGTATATGGCACAAATATTTTCTTTGGAGGCATCTGTAAAGATTGTTGGTCCTTTAAGAGGAACCTTAGAAACCTTTTCTTCAAAAATCCATCGCCAATTATGTAGTAGCCGGGTAATCTTTAATGGAGATCCATGTGCAAAATTTGGAGCGGTGGCTAATAAAATTTGCCATTCTGGGATGGTCTCACAGCATACATTAATCTGTGCGTTAGTATAGAATGTGTATATTTTTTCAGGACTTATCCCAGATAATTGTGTTACTCTCTTAATAGCCTTTAATAAAATCCTAGCCACAAGCACTGGGTAAGGTGTAAGGCTTTGTTCTGGTTGTGCTGGGAGGTTCACCCACTCAATCACTCTGTCTCCTTGGTGAAGGACTGCTGTGGGTGCCTCTTTTGTAGCAAAAACTGATATTTCCAAGGGTTTTTGAGTGACTCTTTCAACCACATTGGATAAAGCCAGTTCAACTTCTCTCAAAGCCTTTTGTGCTTCTTTTGTAAGCTGGCGTGGTGAATTTAAAGCACTGTCTCCCCTTAAAATATCATATAGTGGTTGCAATTGACAGGTAGTCAAGCCTAGCACGGGACGCATCCATTGGATATCTCCTATCAATTTCTGGAAGTCATTTAAGGTGTTTAGCTTCTCTGTTCTTAAGGAGAGTTTTTGTACTGTAAGCACCTTAGGATATACTTCATATCCTAAATATTGAAAAGGAGCATGTCTTTGAATTTTTTCTGTAGCCCTTGTAACTATCCAGACAACCTCAGTTCTCACCTAGTAATCCCAACAAAGATCAATATCTTGCTGGTCATATTAAACATTCTTTTTCAATAACCCAGAAGGTGACTAAATATTGACAACACTAGATGGTCAATATCAAAAGCTGATTTTATTATATACTTTATAGCCAAATGTGGAGAAATTTTAGAGTCTGTAAGAAGACCTTGTGCAGACTGTGGCTCAGATCATTAGCTTCCTATATCAAAATTCAAACTAAAATTGAAAAAAGGAGGGAAAACTATTAGACTGTATAGCCATGACCTTGAAAATGCCTAGAACATTCATCCCCATAATATCTTAATATTTATTGAATCAACAATAAAAATGGAGTAGATATGGACAATAAAATGTGGCTTTTATATTTATATAGCTAATATTTTTAAATGGCTTTCTGAAAACATGCATACATAATATACTTTTAAGTTTAATCTGAATTAATATTTCTTCTAAAATTTTCTTAAGTCTGGATATTCAATAGAAAGACCAAATCAAAGATTTATAGACTTTTCCAATTTCTGAAATGTGAATGCTTATAGTGAAATTTTATTATTCAGTTTTTGAGAATCAGTTCTGGTTGACCCTAGTTCTGCTTTAATTGCACTCAGTTTAGAGCATCTATAGGGTTTTTATTTCTACTGCAAATATTTTAGAAGTAAAAGAGAAACAAAGAAAAATAGAGAAGAGATGGGGGAATAAGGAATGAGTGGCAAATGGGAAAAAGTGAAATGAAAGAAATTTGACCTGTACATACAGTTCTGAAAAGACCAAGGTCCCTTTCTCCTTGGACTACTTGCATATTCAACTTGATTCTTAAAAAAAGTTCTACAAACTTTAATGTGGTTGAATGGTTTGGAGAAACAGATTTCCTTGGCCCTATACTAAAGAAACAATAAACTAGAATAAAAATAATTTCAGAATAGCTGTATATTAATAAAGATATCAGGAATAATAAGGGAATAAGTAGCAATAATGACCATTTTAATTCTCAAAAGGGACTCGCCACATAATTGAAAATATTATTTTTCAAAATCAGTCTCCAGATTCAGTTCAATAAACATATTAAGCAACTATTATGCACAAAGGAAAAAAAAAGAGAAAATTTCTACTCCCAAGAATATTACCTTCTATTACAAGAAATATTTCCAGATAAGGAAAAGAAGCCATTGACATAATTTTAAGAGGTAAATATTTGTAAGTAGAAGTATGAGGATGTTTCATAAAGGAGGCTATAACTGTGATGCACTTTAAAAGAAAGTAGTGATTCAGATACACAGTGGCAAAGTAGTATAATCCAGCTATAGGGGACTATTGATCGTGCAACGTAAAAATACCCCAAATTTTTTAGTCTCCTAATGGATATATCAATATATCTCCAATAATGTGGTCAATAAAATTCCTGAATGCATTTCTGCATCTCAATCTTGATCTCATCACCTCTAGAAAAGTGCAAAAGTAGACTCCCCACAGGGACAGAGTCTATTAATCAAGTCACATGATCCAGAAAGAGCCACAGTGTAATATTCTTTCTATGCAAATGTTCATGGTAACCTTAAGGTCTAATTTGCAACATCTATCTGGTATTACAAGCTCACACTCTTCTTAATTAAACTGTGAGGCTATCTTAATGGTCTTTAGGGATGGGAACAAAGCCAGCACAGGCATTTCCACTTGCATAAAAATGAATTGAAAAAGATAGGTTATAGAAACCAAAGTCAAACAGCCAGTTAACTCTTTCAGCCAACTCAGCATCAGGTGTTGTAAGGGAAAAGTCTTAACTCTTTCATTACCAGGACATAAAAATCATTTTTTCTGATCCCTCCCAGTTAAAAACAATGTTGGATTTATTTTACATATATTTTTCTTTGTACATGCTCTTTTCCCCAAGAAATTTCAAGCTCCTTGGAGGGAAGTATTATCTTAAGTATGTCTTTGTGGTCCCAGTTTTTATTGCAGTGCCTAGTGCATAGTAAGCATTTAAACATTTCTTGACTCATTGACTTTGCAACTCTAATTTGCATTTTGGCCTTTAAGCCAGACTTTTACTCTATGTCTTCATGTCTGATAGAGAAGAGGGAATATCAAATTCTCATTTATTGGTCAAAATGGACCTTAGGAATAATAATGGAAATGATATTTGAAAATTTGCAAAGCATTTTCATAAACTATATCTTTTGAGCCTTGTATCAACTTGTGAAATATTACTAAACACATTATCATCCTGTTTTATATTTTTAACTTTCTACTTTCCTTGTGATTGCTAAGTCCCAACTTGAGACAATTTAATAAGCATTTATTAAACACCTCCAATAGGGCCAGAACCATGTCACAGAGATAAAAGTAATAAAAATAAATAAATAAAACAAGGCACCAATTCTTGAGTTTATACGGGGTGTAGAAAAAAGAAGGCGAATGATGATTGGAAGTATATCAGCAAATATTTCACTTTTTCAAAAAGCAAAAGAAGATTGTGACTTTAAACTATAGGTATAAACTCCTAGAAAAATCATAGATCATGTTATTTATAGAATAGCTTGTGATTATTTGGAAGGGAGAAAAGTCGTACTTCAAGCCAGTTCAAGTTCATCAAAAATAAGTTATACATCTTTAAATGCATGCTGTTACAAATATTTAGATACACATGGGTCTTTTTCTTCTTTTTCTAAAGTCTTTTGGTAATAGATTCAGTAATAGGATTTCTAGACCAAAAAGCATGCAGAATTTAGTAACATAGTTCCAAACTGGTTTCCAGAATGTCTGAACCAATTTACAGATCTATCAACAGCATTTTCACAACTTTTCAATATTTTTCATTTAAAAAATCATCTTTGAAAATATAATGGGGTGTAAGGTGAAATTTCAGAGAAATAGCCATTAACATTTCTTGAATTATTAGTTATTTGGAGCATTTATTCACATTTTTTCACACTTATCTGTTTCCCTTCTAATTTTAACTGCACTATATTTGTTTGTGCAAAACTATTTTTGTTTTACATAATTAAAGTCTGTTTTCTTTTATGCATTTTTCTATATTACTTGTTTGGTTATGTTCCCTTTCTTTATCCATAGATATGAATGGTATTTTCTTCCTTTTTACCCTAGTTTTGCTTGAGATGTGACCTTTTATATCTCATATATATATATAGTTTTAATCTTGTTGTAGAATGTGAAATATTGATCTAAACCTGATTTATGCCAAATTGTCTTTTTTTGCCTAATAGTAATTTCTCTTCCCAATAAATGGGGATCTTTCACTATATCAGACACATTACTAAGTTATCTTGCTTCTATATTTTTACTTTCTCTGTCCAATTGACAGATTTCTGTTTTTAACTGATACCAAGTCATTTTTATTAATTATAATTTTGTAGTATTGTATGAGATCTAGTTTGACTAGATTCTCCTCCCCATCCTCCTTGCTTGGAAATGTTCTCTTAACTTTTGCTCCTCCAGATGAATTTTGTTATTTTCTAGTTATATAAGTAATTATTCAATAGTTCTATTGCTATTACACTGAACTAGTAAATTAAACAGGAAACATTGTAATTATGTCTGCTTTACCTACAATAATTGATTAATATTTGTCTAATTATTTAGTATGTCTCTTTTTGCAAAATGTACTTTACGATTATATTCATAGAATTTCTGAATGTATCTTGAATAGCACACTTCCAAATATTCTGTAGTTTTTATAGTTGTTTTCAACAAAATTTCTCTTTCACTTATTGATAAGTCTTATTGATAACATACAGGAATGTTGAGGATTAATGTGTTTTATTTTATATTGCAGAGCTTTGCTTAATAAATTCTTTCAATTACAATTTTCTTACAATAGTTTTGTTTCTTCTTTGCCTGTGATTTACTCCCTAAATTTATTTTCCTGTTTTTTTGGTTTTTTTTACCAACTATAGCACTGTGTAAAATAGTAATGATGATAAAGTATTCTTTACTTACTGATTCTTCTGTTTTCACTAGAAAGGACTACAACTTTTCCCCTCTATATCTAATCTTTACTATTGGTTTTAGGTACATATAGCTTAGAAGATATAGGCCCGTTTAATCTTATATTTCCTCTTCCTTTCAACAAGAAGTGATGGAATTAGTCAAAATTATTTTCATCATTTATTTATTTTGTCATATGGTTTTGTTATTAATATTATCAATATGATTTAATACATTTATAGATTTCCCTTTGTTAAACATATTCTGAATACCTTGTATAAATGTTAAGAAAAAAAATTAAACAAAAATATGACCATAATGAATATTTCTAATTTTTCCTTTCTTTAGTTCTCCTTGGTTTAGTTATCAAGATCACATTTGTGACAGAAAAAAAGATATTGGAATAGTGACCAGGAATTAACTGTTCTTTGAGTATTCATTAGAAATAATATGTAAATTTGACCTGGTCCTATAGCTTTTTTTTTTTTTTCAATCTGGAAGTTCATTTTTGGGTTCTTCAGTTTCTTTTTCAGATATTGAAAAATATATTTTGTTCATCTATGTAGCTTATATTTTTACAAATATTCATCCAATTCTTCCAAATAGTAAGCTTAATAACCATATACCTTTGCAGAATAATAAATTACAATCTCCTTTATTTATTCTTCAATTGCTTATATTTGTACTTTTTTCATTTTGATAGAATTTTATTTTCAATTAGATTAATCTGATTTTGCATTTTATTACTTTCTTAAGACTTTATTATATTGATGAATTTTTTGCTGTGGTTTTTACTTTCAATTTTTAAAAAATCTGTTCTTTAATTTTTAGAATTTCTGCTTTGTGGCTGAGTTGTTATTATTGTTTAATTTACCAGAAAAGTATATTAAAGAAATTACAGGTATGAGCATAATTTATTTCATATCCTTCATTACAAATGTAAACAATTCATTATACATTTCCCTTCTAATCAAACTGAATAAATGTGTATATCTTTCTATATTTTTCTTGACTCTTGCATTTTCTTTTTAAATTATCTGCTCAACTCTGGCCTTTTAATCTGGCATGCTTGAAAATACTTTATTTCTTTGTGGGATTATATATAGTTTTGCTGGATACATTATTCTGGATTATAAACCTTTATCCTGAATATTGGATTCCAGGCTTTTCTTTTCCTTATGTAGCAGCTGTCAGATATTATGTGATTCTCACTATGGCTCCTTGGTATTTGAGCTTTTTACTTTTTGCTTACTTTTTATCTTTCACTGTCTTTTTTATTAACCTGGAAGCTCTAGATTTTAGTTATGATATTCTTAGGACTTTTCATTTTAGCTTGAGACTAAAGACATATACTTTCTCTTTTTGACTTTATTCCCTGGAAAAGTTCCACTCTTGAAATATAATGTACAAGCTATTTTTGGATATTATTTTAAGATACTTTGAAAATTCTTAAGCTATTTCTCCTGTATCTGTTTTTCATATTACTTGTATTAAATAATATATTTCTTTTATTTTCTTCTGAGTTTTTATTATTTGTTTGAATATTTCTTGATATTTTTTTGAATTGTTTTTTCTTTGGATCATTCTAATATGTAGGATTTTGGATCTTTAATACTTGCACTCTCCTAGTCAATGCTCAATTCTGGAATGAAATGAAAACTGATGAAATTATTGAAGTGTTAAGAAAAGAAAGTTAACGGGGCAGCTAGGTGGCACAGTGGCAGACCACCAGCCCTGAAGTCAGGAGGACCTGAGTTCAAATTTGACCTAAGACACTTAACACTTCCTAGCTGTTTTTTATTTTGTTTTGTTTTGTTTTTTTGACACAGGAAAAAAAAAGTTAAATTTCTTTCTAACAGCATTGGTGATAAAGATACAGTGGCACTTGGGTTCTTTTGTCATATCCCTTCTCTTATTTAGATGGAAATATGTGTAATTATTAGAGAAAGCTATAACCAAGAACGAAGTCATTCTTGTGGTCTTCAGAAATGCATCAAATCTAAGAAGCCCAGACTCTGGATGAGTTGTATTTTTTATGCCTCTAAAATATCAGGAAGTAGCATCAAAGAAATTGGGTCTAAAGCTCTGGTAGCACCTTTTTCTTTGAGGAAAAGCTAAATTCTGAGGCTTAGGAAAGAGTAGGGTCATTGGCTTCCCCATATTGGAACAAAGTTGGAAAAATATATTCCGAAAAAGATGTCCCGTTTAGTACTTGGATGATATTTATTCAAAGATGTACATTTTCCTTGCCATTTTTTTCCTTTCTAATAATTCTAATTTGCATCTCATGTTTCATTTCTACCATATAATATTCTCTATTAAATAATGCTCATAATTTTTTTTCCTCCAAGATATTAATTGGACTCATGAGATCATACTTCCTCAGGGTTTGCCTCCTGGGTCTCTCAGTCCTCAAAGTATTAGGTATTTTTCTTGATTTCCTCACTTTAACAATCTCAGTTTTTAGGATAGGGTTTAGAGTGGGGGGTGCTTGAATAAGATTCTGCTGGATTCCTGTATTGGAATTCCTGAATGGAGTGGGCAGACCCTGTTTGATTTTAAATGTGGTTACTAAAACTACATACCACTTTCAAGAGGCTCAGACTGTCCCTGTATTTGGTTCTTCCTAGGTGATTCCTGCTGTTTAAGAGCTCTTGGGTTTCAAGAATCACACCTAGGTTCTGAGGGGAAAAAAATGAAATAATCCCTGCTTCCAAAGACCTTATGCAGCCTAGGTAGGGATGCCTTATTGGATCTCTCAAAAGAAAAGACAGGATAGGCACTAGTCAGTGATATTGCAATGCTTTGTTTTGTTTTGTTTTGTTTTGTTGTTAGGAATGATTTGACTTATGTGGCTCAGAAGTTTCTTCCAACTCTGAAATTCTGTGATTTTATGATTCTATTATTTTAGACTTTAAGGGAATTATGTTATCTAAAAGATAGATAACATAACATAATACAGGATAATTACATAAAACTGAAGAAAACAATACACTGTGTGAGATTCTGGAGGGAAAGGTGATAATTAACTATTTTTATCTGTCAATATACTCCATGAGATGCAAGTGAAGAAGATAGTACAACTACATTTGTCTGTTGAAGGATGTTTGACTATTTCTGAAAGAAATATTGAAAGCCTAGTACCAAATGAACATTTACTCAATTACAATCATATGAAAATGGAATGTACCAAGAAAATAATCATGAATTTGAACTCTATTGAGTATGCAAAATTTAATAAGTTTGTATTGCTTTTTAAAGTACTATTCTTTCAGACCTTTGAAAATGAATAATTTTTTTTCTCCCTGATTTACAAAACAACTATATATTATTGAAATGAAAAAAGCACAGCATCTTGGTTTATTTATTATCCACAAAGGCAAACTGTTTTTATGACCTTTATGTTTACTATATAGTAAAAGCACAGATTGCAACAAATTTATTTTGGGCATGACTAGGAGGTTTCATATACATGGAAAGAGAGGCATAAAAATGTAATCTTAAATGCTAATGAATGAAGACTTGTGGAAATTACATCATTACAACCTATCTTCTCACAAATAGAAGTTCATGAAAATAGAATAAGTGAAGAACTGAAAAAGAACTTTTAGGATGAGTGATAGAAATGATTAAAGCAATCTATACTTAATTACTGATTTTTAAAGTAGATTAAATTAATTTTAAGAGTAGATTAAATAATGAAACTCTATGCAGATGAGTTGTTTCTTGAACTATTGTTTATTTGGGGAAAGTAGATGTTCTATACTAAGAACAGCTTTATTTCACTTATTAAAAATGAATCAAAAGTATTTTACAACATATTTCCTAAAAGAGCAAGGAACTATATCATCAATGGAAAATTTGCATAATTAGGAAGTCTATTAAGAAAACAATAAAACTAGCATATTTTCAAGAATGTTGTTGTTCAGTGGTTTTTAGTTTTGTATGACTTTTAATGACCCCATCTGGGTTTTTTTTTTTTTTTTGCGGGAGGGGGGGGGAAGATAATGGAATGGTTTGCCATTTTCTTCTCCAGTTTATTTTAAAGAGAAGGAAATTAAGACAAATAGAAGGAAGTGACTTACCCACGGTTACACAGGTAGTATCTGAGTCTAGATTTGAACTCAGTTCTTCCTGACTCCAAGAATGGCACTTTACTGTCTCACCTATCTATCCTTAAAAAAGAAAGTTGTTACTGAAGATATTGACATAATATGTGTTTTAAAATATTAAAACATTCCCTAAACCCCAAAAGGTATATATAATACCTTTAGTAAACTTAAAGCCTATGACTGGGGAAAAGTACATCACATAATATTTCAGATGTTTTCTATTTAAAGTATGTTTCAGCTTTAAAATGTGGAAATATTCAATTGATGAAACATGAAAACATGAAAGGATAGTTCAATGCCTTTGCATCATTTTTTTCCCAAAAGGATCTTTTATTCAAATTTATATTTGTGATCTTTATAACATCTGGTAACTATAGATGCAACACAATTTTAAAGGCAGGTTGTTTCACTATTAATGCCTACAAATTCCAATGCTACATTTTAAGTCATACAAAAAAAGAGTCTGATTAATGGTTTAAGGTTAGTTTTGAGTTTATGATTCCTTGGATTCAAATCTTGCTTTTGATATACTGTTGGTATGACTAAGCTTAACTTACTTCATCTTTCAGAGCTTTGAGTTACCTTCTAGAACTCTTATATATCAGTTTTCTATAACTATGAAATCACAGGTATAAAGAAAAATACATAAAAATAATGTAAATATCAATAGCATTGTGAAAGTCTAAATTCCAAATATCACCTCTGGCAAACTCATCTTAATAACAAAGAAGCCAGACCAATGTTATTTATTTATTTTTTTACAACGTTGTCCTCTGCCTTATTTAGCCTTCTCGAAAGGTAGAAATTCTTTTTTTTTTAATTTATTAATTAAAATTTTATTTATTTATTTTAATTTTATTAATTATTGTGACAGTATATATGCATGAGTAATTTTTTTTAATAACATTATCCCTTATATTCATTTTTCCAGATTTTCCTCTCCCTCCCTCTACTTCCTCCCCTAGATGACAGGCAATCTCATACATTTTACATGTGTTACAGTATAACCTAGATATAATATATGTGTGTAAATCCAATTTTCTTGTTGCACGTTAAGTATTGGATTCCGAAGGTATAAGTAACCTGGGTAGATGGACAGTAGTGCTAACAATTTACATTCACTTCCCAGTGTTCCTTCTCTGGGTATAGTTATTTCTGTCCATCATTGATCAGCTGGAAGTGAGTTGGATCTTCTTTATGTTGAAGATATCCACTTCCATCAGAATACATCTTCATACAGTATTGTTGTTGAAGTGTATAATGATCTTCTAGTTCTGCTCATACCACTCAACATCAGTTCATGCAAGTTTCTCCAGGCCTTTCTGAATTCATCCTGCTGGTCATTTCTTACAGAGCAATAATATTCCATAGCCTTCATATACCATAATTTACCCAACCATTCTCCAATTGATGGACATCCATTCATCTTCCAGTTTCTAGCCATTACGAAAAGAGCTGCTACAAACATTTTGGCACACACAGGTCCCTTTCTCCTCTTTAGTATTTCTTTGGGATATAAGACCAGTAGTAGCACTGCTGGATCAAAGAGTATACACAGTTTGATAACTTTTTGGGCATAGTTCCAAATTGCTCTCTAAAATGGCCTGATTCTTTCACAACTCCACCAACAATGTATTAGTGTCCCAGTTTTCCCACATCCCCTCCAACATTCATCATTATTTGTTCCTGTCATTTTAGCCAATCTGACAGGTATGTAGTGATATCTCAGAGTTGTTTTAATTTGCATTTCTCTGATCAGTAGTGATTTGGAACACTTTCATATGAGTGGATATAGTTTAAATTTCATTATCTGAGAATTGTCTGTTCATATCCTTTGACCATTTATCAATTGGAGAATGGTTTGATTTCTTATACATTAGGATCAATTTTCTATATATTTTGGAAATGAGAGAAAGGTAGAAATTCTTAACAGCATATTTAAATGTGAGGTAGAGGTCTCAAAAGTCAGTATTTAAACTTTTCCCTTTTTCTTCTTCCTAGTTCAAAGAATAAACTTGAAATAAAACTTCCAAATTCTAAGATAAAATAGAGTTTGAACTTTAAGTACATCATAAACATACAATCAATCAAAAGGTCAAAAGGCATTTAGAGAGTACCCATTATGTACTAGACAATCTGTGCTAGGTGCTGGGGATACAAAGAAAGACTAGTTGATGTACTCTTTCATGGAGGAATCAAGCTGACAGCACAAGTGTGAAATGTCTAAGTGAGGAAAAGTATTTATCTAATTTATTTAAGTCATTATATGAAACAAAATTCTGATTACGTAACTGAGGAAATTCAATTTTAAGTCCATATTTTGCTAATAAGTACATATGTGACCTTGGATAACTTTAATCTTAAGAAGAACATCGGTAACATAAGGAAATTGGACTAAGCATTCTCTAAATCCACTTCCACTTTAGACATTCTAGGATTTTGTATCTAGTTAGAAGATTCTCCAACAAGAAGGATTTGGTTTAAATTTAATCGAAATGACAAGGATACTAAAAAACACATTGTTTGGATATAAAATGGTCTTTTTACTAAATTCTTGATTTTTTTTTCAGTTTAACTGTACCACTTATAATTTCTCTGAAGACAAGTAGCATAGCTATATGATAGGTATAAATAATAACTTGAAAAATAATTTCCATATTTTATGCAGAGTCAAGACATTTTAGAAATTATTTTGAGAGAGGACAAATCATCATACAGTATTCAAATCAAGAACTCTACATCAGGGAAATTGAAGCTGTGGGAAGACTTCTTCAATATAGCAAGTACTCAATCCTGCTGAGATTTAAAACATACTATTCAATTCCAGTCATACCATTATTATCTTTGTCTTCTTGGAACTTAGATTTGTCCACAGGCAATAGATTTATTGTTAATCACTAAGCATCTATTCAAAGCCATTCCAGCTTGATATGAGTGGAAGAATGAATAAAATAAATAGAATGAATAACTGAAAGAATGAAATTAAATAAATAGAATGAATGATTGAAATTAAATAAATAGAATGAATGATTGAAAAAATATATATATATGTGTGTGTGCACATATATATATATATATATATTATTTACCACGTATCAAAAGATAGAAATTGAGCTAAATGCTAAGGATGAAAATAAAGTAAAATACCTAGTATTTGATTAGTGCTATAAATTTTGCAAAGTATTTTACTAATTATATGTAATCTTACCTTTGCAACAACCATAAGACATAGATGTTATTATTTTTCCCTATTTTACAGATGACATTATTAAGGCAGATTGAGGCAAAGTCACTTAGTCAGGGTCACACAGACTGTAACTCTCTGAGGCTGAATTTCAACCAAGATCTTGCCTGAAAATCCATCACTTCATCTATTGTGCCACTTAATAAAACAGTCTTGCCCATAAGGAGTATATATTCTAATTGGCAAGAGAATACAAAGTCCAAGGCAGGTGATGGGTAGTGAAGAGTATTTTGCTCTGAGAAGTTATGGAGATGTTGAGTAGAAAATTAGGACAAGATACAAGTCCTATCTAGGATTGTGTAGGGAGGGGAAAGAGACTAAGTAGCACAGTGGACAGAAAGCCAACCCTGGATTTGGAACACCATCTTACTGAGTTCAAATCTGGTATCAGATACTTATTAGCAGGTGACCTTGAGCAAGGCACTTAATCATATTTGTCTCAACAACTCATCTGTAAAATGTGCTGGTGAAGGAAATGGCAAAACACTCTAGATAACTCCAAATGGGGTTATGAAAAGCCATACAAGTGGAACAAATAAATAACAATAACAATATCCAAGACTACTTGTCAATAACATTACTGTTTCCAAAGTCAAATGCAGAAAAGGAGGTTGAAATGGGAAAGCATATGTGTGAAGATAGCCTGGGGAACAGGATGATAAATATGGGTGGAATTAGAAATGGTGAATTCTCACCAATCAGAAACTTAGGGGTCCAAGACAGGGAAGGACTTCTGTGTTAGAGAGAGGTTGGAGCATAGGAGTATGATCTCAAGATGTCCAGAGAACAGATTAGTGACTCTGTAGGACTCACTACTATTCACTGTGCACCACTGATAAAATCTTCAAAAACCCAGAGATATTTCCATGTCATGGTGAGCCACTCGAGAATGTTAGTGAATCTTTGAAATTACATGTTGGTGCACATAAATGTAAAATCAAATTTGGCTCAATTAAGCAGATATCCATTAATCAACTGCTATGAGTGAGTCACAACACTAAGCACTAGGAATGAAAGAAACTCAAGTGAATCAGTTTCTCTTCTCAGTGTATACTTTCTACCAGTAGAGATGTCACATTATTGCAGGTAAGTCAGGAGAAAAGGATTTGATAAAGCAAAAGTAATTGACAACTTAAAAGATTTGAGATGACTTCATAGGAAAGGTGTCCCTCAAGCTAATTCAGGAAAGAAGATTAAGGTGGCTAGAGATGTAGAGAGGAAGGGGGCATATTTTTGGAATGGGGAACAGCATATGCAAACAAGCAGTGATGGGAGATAGAAGGTAAAGCTTGAGAAACAGTTAGAAGTACAAATTAGCTAGAATAAATGGGATAAAAGTCAATATTCCACAAGAAGGCTAGAAAGGTAAGTTGGGGACAGATTATAGAGGGTTCTCTATGCCAGGTTGAGGGGTTCATAATAACAATAACCGATTGGCCCTCATGACCCAGAAGGGCAGTTAGGTTTCATTTTCTATGGGGCTTTGTCTGGGATAATAAGACCCTTTGATTTTGTGAGGAACCTTAGAGAGATTCTCTATCTGGAACTTTTGATTCTATAGAGTCTAAATTGTGAGATCCTAGAGAAATTGGGAATTTTTTTTTTTTTTTTTTTTTTGCCTTATAAATGTATAATTGGTTTCTTTTTCCAGTGAGGGTTGCTTTACAAGTCAGTTCTTTTAATATATTTTTGCAAAGTTTTCCTTTGCTGATTGCTTGACTATCTAAATATCTAAATAAAAATATACTTTTTGTATTACAGAATCTTTTATAAGTATTGATATATTAAATAGATTAAGTATTCTTAGCACAGTGCCTAGAACGCAGTATATGCTTAATATGTTTTTTGACTAAGCATTATTGAGTCCTGAATAAGACTTGATATTTAGTTTGAATGCAAGAAATATTTAGATTGGTACAATCTTGGAGAAATATTCATATTCTTCTTTTTTGCACTTATACAATTAGACTAGTTGCCTTTTGTAAAAGCAAAATGTCCTATAACTTTGTAGGATATGAATGCCTGAGTATAAAATCCATAAAGTCGCTAACATTCTTGGTTAATTCTCAGTAGTGTCTTACTACTCTATGGATGAATTTAAAATTTTATTTGGTTTACCTCGGCATAAGCAAAAATCCAGAGGGGAATTTTGGATGCTCTTTAGGATAAGGGAACCAGAAGACATTTCCTGGAACTCAGTGGAGTTTGCCTATGATAAAGGGACCTCAAGAAAATTTTTGCATATCCAATGTAGAAAGAGACATTTTTGAGCAGTTCCCAACTTAATGGTCTTATACATGACAGAAAATGGCCTTATATATGGAAAAGTTTTCACCCATGACTGTTTTTTTCATTTGAGAATGGGATGAGAAGGCAGAGCTAAGATGGTAGAGAAGGCAAACGCAACTCTTTAAACTCTTCTCATGCCCTCACTACCAATCTTTGAATTCAGCCTCAAAAATGGCACTTGATGGGTGAAATTCACAAATATTAAAGGTACAATGACTTACCAACTGAAGATAATCTGGAGGACCGCCAGAGCAAGTTTGTCCTGAGGAACAGGAACAGACCAGCAACAGGCAGGGAAATAGGAAAGACTGGCGTCCTGAGAGGACCAGGGACAGGGGTAGCCTCTGTGGCTAGAAGACAAGTGGAAACGATTCTGCCATAGGCTGACTGCTTTGCCTTGATTGAAAAGCCATGGACCAGCAGAGAGATTAGAGCCAGAGGTACAGAGTATTCTAAAAATGCCAGAACCTAATAGGATCTGGCTGTACAACCCCCCCAAACCAGAAGTGACTCAGCATAGACCAGAGCAACTGTGCAGCTGCATGCTGAAGCATGACCAGGGCACCTGCAAATCTACATGGCAAGGGGATGCAGCCCAGGGTAGCCTCTAATCTGAACATGGCGGATTCAGCCAGGGGCAACAGAACTTCTGCAGTGTGACAGTACTTCCGGGGCAGAGATATTTCCGGTCAGTCATGGCTATTCTCTGGTCAGCTGCTAATACCCACAGCCCCTCAACTGGTTTTGGATTGGGGTAGTGACACTTTCACTGCTCAGCCTCTTGCCTCAGGGCAGTCGTTAATCTGCACAATGGGGTTCTTAGTAGAGCACCCCCCCCCCAGAGGCCTGAGTCATTTCCATTGGGGAACTATTTCACAGAGCACTCACTCATATGGCAACTCTTTGTAGCCTGTTGACAGGCCATCCATACACCTATCCCTGTTCTGCAGAGGAAGATGATAACTTCCTATCCCTGAAGGCAGACCCTACAGGCTTTAAAAAATGAGTAAAAAAATTAAAAGGACAATTGATAGCTTCTATATAAAAAGAGAGCAGGTTTTCAACCCCAAGAAGACTAATAGCAGACAGTCTCCAGACAATTGTTGGTCACCATACAAAAGATTCTCCTAGAAGGGACTATTAAAAATCTTAAAAGAGAGCTAGAAGAAAAATGGGGAAAGGAAAGAGAAGCTATGCAAGAGAGTAACAACTTTCTGAAATGTGAATTGGAAAAGGTAAAAAAACTCCCAGGTAGTGCAAGGAAACAGAATTTGTGAATTGGAAAAGGTAAAGTACTCCCAGGAAATTAGAATTTGTGAATTAGAAAAATAAAATAACTCACTAAAAAACAAAAATTAGTGAAATGGAAAAAAAAATTCCCTAGATTAAAACAACTCATTTAAAAACTCAATTGAACATGAACAAAAAGAAGTAAAAAAAGCTAATGAAAAAAATAACTCATTAAAAATCAGAACTAAACAAATAGAAACAAATGATTCCTTGAGACATCAAGAATCTGTCAAGAAAAACCAAAAAAATGAAAAAAAAATAGAAAGAAATATTATATATCTATTTGAAAAAACAACAGACCTGGAAAATAGATCTAAGAGAGAGAATCTGAGGATTATTAGACTTCCAGAAAATGATGATGAAAAAAAGAGCCCAGATACTATTTTACAGGGAATCATCAAAGAGAACTGTCCAGAGGTAACAGAACCAGAAGGGAAAATAGGCATTGAAAGAATTTGTCAAACACCTTTTGAAAAAGATCCTTAAAAAAAAAAAAAAAAAAAAAAAAAAAACTCCACAGAATACTGTGGCCATATTTCAAAACTATCAGACTAAGGAAAAATATTACAAACAGCCAGAAAAAAACAATTCAAAAACCAGGATGCCACAATAAGTATTACTCAAGATCTGGCTGCCTATACATTAAAGGATTGAAGGGCCCAGAATATGGTATTCTGAAAGGCAAAAGAACTTGGAATGCAGCCAAAAATAAACTACCCAGCTAAGCTGAGCATTTTCTTCCATGGAAAAAGATGGACATTTAATGAAAGAGATGAATTTCACTTGTTTCTAAGGAAAAAAACAGATCTAAACAAAAAATGTGATCTCCAACCATAGGACTCAAGAGAAGCAGAAAAAGATAAAAGAAATTCTTGAGAATTGTATTTCTGTTCTGGATATACATAAAATCCAGATGTATAATTTGATTTTACTGATATAACATAAAAAAGGGAAGCAGAAATGGAAAGGGGTTAGGGTCAGAAAAAGGGGAAAGGACAGATTAAAAGAGGGAAATTACATCCTACAAAGAGACAAAGAAAACCTATCATATCTGAGAGAATTTAGAGAGGGGGAAGAATCTTGTGTGAATCTTATTCTCATCAGAGTTGGCTCAAAGAGAAAATAATTGACATATTAGTTTTACAGAGAATTCTCTCTCACCTCATTAAAAAGTTGGAGAGAAAAAGGAAAAAGGAAAAGAGTAATAAGGGAAGGGTACAAAAAAGGGGAAGGGATTTAAAGGGAGGAGTGAAGGATACTAAAGAGGGATGGCTATGTAACACAAGTGGGGCCCATAAGTTTAATACTGGGGAAGGGGTTGGGGGGGCAAGGGGAAAAAAAGCATAATCTGGGGATAGTATGATGGTATGAAATACAGAATTAGCAATTTTAACTGTAAATGTGAATGGGATGAACTCTCCTATTAAGTGGAGGCAGATAGCAGACTGGATCAAAAGTCAGAACCCTACAATATGTTGTTTACAGGAAACACATTTAAAGCAGGGAGATACATACAGAGTAAAGGTTAAAGGCTGGAGTAGAATCTATTATGCTTCAGGTGAAGTAAAAAAAGCAGGGGTAGCCATCCTTATCTCAGATCAAGCAAAAGCAAAAATTGATTTAATTAAAAAGACATAAAGAAGGAAAATATATCCTGCTAAAGGGTAGCATAGATAATGAAGCAAAATTAATACTAAACATATATGTCCCAAGTGGTATAGCATCTAACTTCCTAAAGGAGAAGTTAAGAGAGTTGCAAGAAGAAATAGACAGCAAAACTATAATAGTGGGAGATCTCAACCTTGCACTCTCAGAATTAGATAAATCAAAGCACAAAACAAATAAGAAAGAAATTAAAGAGGTAAGTAGAATATTAGAAAAATTAAATATGATAGATCTTTGGAGAAAAGTAAATGGTGATAGAAAGAATTATACTTTCCTTTCAGCAGTTCATGGAACCTATACAAAAATTGACCATATATTAGGACATAAAAATCTCAAAATTAAATGCAGGAAGGCATAAATAGTAAATGCTTTCTTTTCAGATCACGATGCAATAAAAACTACATTCAACAAAAAGTTAGGGGTAAATAGACCAAAAATAATTGGAAACTAAATAATCTCATCTTAAAGAATGATTGGGTGAAACAGCAAATTATACACACAATTAATAATTTCACTCAAGATAATGACAATGATGAGACATCATACCAAAATTTGTGGGATGCAGCCAAAGCAGTAATAAGGGGAAATTTTATATCTTTAGAGGCTTACTTGAATAAAATAGAGAAAGAGAAGATCAATGAATTGGGCTTGAAACTTAAAGAGCTATAAAAAGGCCAAATTAAACCCCCCCAATCAAATACTAAACTTGAAATTCTAAAATTAAAAGGAGAAAATAATAATATTGAAAGTAAAAAAAAAAACTATTGAATTAATAAATAAAACTGAGAGTTGGTTTTATGAAAAAAACAATAAAATAGATAAACCTTTGGTAAATCTGATCAGAAAAAGGAAAGAGGAAAATCAAATTGTTAGTCTTAAAAATGAAAAGGGTGAACTTTCCACCAATGAAGAGGAAATTAGAGCAACAATAAGGAGTTACTTTGCCCAATTTTATGCCAATAAATTTGATAACCTAAGTGAAATGAATGACTACCTCCAAAAATATAGGCTTCCCAGATTACCAGAGGAGGAAGTAAATTGCTTAAATAATCTCATTTCAGAGAAAGAAATAGAACAAGCTATTAATCAACTCCCTAAGAAAAATTCCCCAGGACCAGATGGATTTACATGTGAATTCTACCAAACATTTAAAGAACAATTAGCCCCAATATTATATAAACTATTAGAAAAAATAGGGAATCTTCATTCCTACCAAATTCCTTTTTACGACACAGACATGGTACTGATACCTAAACCAGGTAGGTTGAAAACTGAGAAAGAATAATACAGAGAATGGGATGAGCTCAAATTGACTCAAGATCCCAAATCCCTATAGGAAGAACTCCATGCAGCTTAGGAAGCTCAAGGTAGAACAGGTTTCTGTTCAAGATGGAAGTTGTTTTTTTTTGTTTGTTTGTTTGTTTTTCTTTGCCATTTCTTTTGCTTGTATATTGAAAGTTAAAGTTAAGCAAACAAAGAAAATTGTTAAACTCTATAAAATATTTCTTATTTTGTTGGCTTATTTGAAGAACTTTGTATTTGGAAATAATTGTACTTTTTGTCTTTATTATGGAGGAATTATATATTATAATAGTGGCAGTTGGGAGATTTCATTGTATGACAATTGGAAAGTAAGTGAAAGGACACTGTTTATGTCTCCCCAGAGACAGTATGTGAAGAACTGTTCTGAATTCAGGATAAAGTCTGTGTTTAAAAAAAATGCACCCTTGTTTATGGTCAGAGATACTTAATTTTAAACAGAAGGAAATGTCCAGGCATATTCAAATCACCTAAGATGGAAGCATCTTTGGTGTATGTCCAGGTTGATGAACAATGAGATTTTTGCCTCCCCCACTATATGGGGGAGGCTCTGTTGGTTGTGTAAATGGGTTGTTTTTAAATGAAGAAACTGAGCAATTATTTTTCTTTTTGCCAAGCTTTCTGATATCTCTTCCTAACCACCTGGGTGCCATGAATTAAATGTATGAGAGGGAACCCACTCTTTCTCTTTAGCCTTTTTAAGAAATTACCTTGGAATGTTTGCTTCCAGTTTGTCTTTTTGCCTTCCTCAGTGTCATGTGCTAAACCTGGGATTTTGAGTCAAAAGCAACCTGGATTTTCTGCACTTTTCCATCAGACAGACTGTATTTTCCTAACAGCAATCCTGACCCCAACATCACCATGATTTGAGCTTCCAATTCTGGCACATGTTGAGAGTGAGGGGAGGGAAGTAGAAATTATGCCTCCATAACTGCTGGGTTATAATATTTTATCTTAGAGGAAACAAGGATGCATTGAAGGATTTTTGAGAAGGGAAGGTTCATTGGACAGACTTTTGATTGAGGAAGATTAATTTAGCCAATACATTGGAGAAGGAAAATATTAAAATCTAGAAAAACCATTTCCTTGTTGAATCTTTTCCCATCCTTTAAAGAACAATCCAAATAACCATTCCTAACTCAGTTCTTCTCTGATAAACTTGGACCTTATATATAAAGATTTAGAGGGAGAATAGAATTTAAAAACAATTTAATCCAATTTCCTTATGGTACAGTTGAAAAACAGATCCAAGGAGGATCAACTTACCTAATGACACACAGAAATTAGAAATAGAGACAGAATTTGAACCTGTATGAAATAATGAGGTTGAAATTATAATACAGTATGGTCTTAGGGCATAATTACCTAAAATTTTTAATGCCTGCCAAGAACAGGTATACATGCTTAAAATAAATATAAACAGATTTCTGTGTCAGTTTAGACCTATGTTATCAATACACCAAAGTCCAAAGCCCAAGAAAAAATGTGAATGACAGCTCTGAGACATACTTGTATTGTCCATGAGTTATTTTTGGTTGTTAATAAAACTTCCTATTTTGTTACCTATATAAAAATGTTATTGCTATTTTTCTCATAGTTTCTTGCATATACTCTGGATAAAATTTCTATTATCTCAAGGATAGTCTCCATGGAAGAGATGCTCTTTTCAACCTAACAAATCTAGGTTATCTACTTCCAAATGCAGTGTTTTTTAATAAACTTAAAATGTGTTATTAGCTATTTCATTTATTGGTGTATGTCATTGACATTTTAGGACATAAGTGGGGAATTACATTTGATACAAACTATGTATTTTTCTCAGGACCTAGAGTAATGTTCTTTGCAAAAAGATAATTAGAAAATTATGGCTATTAAATGAATTAGAATGTAGTGTGACATAAGCCAAAGAAGACCATAAGGGAGCAGATTATTAAGTTTTATTATTATTAAAAGGGAGCAGATTATTAAGTTTTATTATTATTAAGTGTTTTAACATCAAGATAAGAAGCCTACATTTTATTGACAAGATAATAGGGCACCACCAAAGGATTACTTTATTCAAAACAAGTATGAAAATACATGTAACACAAAGAGAAAATAGGAAACAAAAATGAATTTATTCAATAATAATGTTCTACTCATGAAGACATCATTTTGAGTGGCTTCTTGTGATGCCAAAATTCCCATTGCAACACAGAAACACAACTCATCAGTCACTTTAGAATGAATTCCCCACAAATGTCACTTCAGATAAGTGGTCTTGCTAATCTGAATAGCTCAGCTCATCAGTATAAGGAAAACAAAAGACAGAGGGATTCTGGCTAGTTATTCAGAACAGATAGAAAATTACATTTGTTAGTTTTAAATCTAGCTCCCCCATAACCTTATTTTCTTATTCTAAAAAATCCCCTGACCAGCATCTGATTAAAATTTGCCATCTTCTGAATGAATTTGTCTAAGGTAAAGATAGACAAGATGAAATTATGAAGAATTAGGAAGATAACTGAATCTACTACCAATGACACCTACCACTTATGTAAATGTAGGCAGCTAGGTTGGTCAGTGGATAAAGCATTGGACTTGGAGTGGAGAAGATGAGTTCAATTCCAGCCTTGAAGACTTATTTGTTGTTAGTTACCTTACTTGTAAAATGAGAAGAATAATAGTACATCCATCCTCAAGCTGTGAAGATAAAAAAAATAGATAATATTTTAAAATAGCTTTGCAAGCCTTCCAGTTTTATGTAAGCTATTATTATTCACTTTAATATTTTGTTTCAGTTTTCTTCTGTAAAATAGGGATAACAGAACCTAGCTCCTAAGTTTGTTGTGAGAATGAAAATAAGTAAGGTTATAGAAAGTACTTCACAAAAAAATGAAAATTCTTTATAGAATCCTGTGTGTTTGTGAGAGAGAGAGAGAAAGAGTGTGTGTGTGTGTGTGTGTGTGTGTGTGTGCCCACACACACATGTGTTTCTTTATATTTCTTCCTCCTTAGAAGTAGCTATATTGTGCAATGAATAGAATGCTACATCTAAAGTCAGGAAGAGCTGAATTTAAATTTGATATTTATTCAGTGTTATCTTAGACAAGTAGCTTAAATTCCATTTTCCTTAGTTTCTGCATCTCTAAATCAATGATAATAAATAGCAACTAGCAAATTTTAAACACTATTATTAACTAATGTTAACTATTATTATTGTAACCAGTGGCATTTATCATGATTATTAAGAAAAATAGTGGTAAAATAATAATGATAATGAGAGATATCAAGATATAATGTATAGAGTGTAATGGCATAAAGTATAATGGCCTCAGAATAAAAAAGACCTGTGTAAAAATTCTACCTCAAACATATTGGTTATGGGATTCTGTAATCATTAAATAATTAAATAATGTGTCAGCAGTCACAGCTTGAGTCACCTCTATTATCTGAAAATAACACAAAAATAAATAAATAAAAAGAAAGAAAAGAAAAATGGTAAAGAAGATGTCACTAAGTAGAATTCCTCTTACCCACTAACTTACAACTCTTCCAAAACATGGGAACTATAATGTGGCATTTGGTTCTCTTCAGAAAGTAGTTAAAATCTGTCCCTTTCCAGATGACATTTTATTCCATTTTCTCTAAAAATCTGAATTAACTGTTCATCTCACCAAGGAATAAAATATTTCAGTAGCAATTAAATTTTCTCAGTTCCTCTCTTGAATTTTCCTCAAAATATGATAATTTAGTTCTATTCTCATTAGGAATGACAGTCGAACTTCCTCATTTTCCTTTTGGAATGCCAGTTAAATGTAAGTTTTCTGAAATTGCCTTTCCAGATTCTCTAGAAATATGAGTTAACTGCTTAAATTTATTTCAAACTTGTTCTCCAATGACAGCTGCCATTTTCTCACAGACCCATTTACCATTGGCACATAACTATTCAAGTCCCTTCAGGAATGAAATTCTGTTATTCCATACTCAGTGTCTCACACACTGTCTCTGCTATAACATTTAAATGTCAGTCCCATGATTCTTTGTGTTTTCATAAAATTTCAGTTATAGTATCCAAATTTTCTGTGATAGGAAATTTTCTAATTGAATTTGAGTGGAGAGACAGACAGAGCAAAATAAAAAACAGAAAGAGACAGACAGATGGAGAAACCAAGGACAAGGACAAAACAAAATAAAACAAAATCAGAGATAGAGAGACACAGAAATAGACTCAGAAGAGAAATTCCCTCCTTTTCCTCCTCCTTCCAATATTTCCCATTCATGACCCTGGATCCAACTCTAGAATTCTTAACTCTTGTTCTTAGAATCAATCAACTTTACCTTGTTTTTATACAAAAGTTCAGAGATGTGTCTGACTCTTTCAGCCAATCACAGGATATTACTTATGTAGCATCATCTATTTTTATCCAGTGGCCAGTGTCCTATAATGCTTTCTTATTGATTAAGGATTTATTT
The DNA here is from genome assembly GCF_048593235.1 of Sminthopsis crassicaudata. Lineage (NCBI taxonomy): Eukaryota > Metazoa > Chordata > Mammalia > Dasyuromorphia > Dasyuridae > Sminthopsis > Sminthopsis crassicaudata. The sequence goes on along the minus strand of NC_133618.1, from coordinate 81,414,576 downwards.
GTGTTAGTGGTATAGAAAAGCTCATCAACTACTAGTGAATACAGTCTGCTGATCAGCCAATTCAACTGACCATCTTAATTCTCTATGATTCTATTAAAGGATAGAATTCCCTTTTACTAAAGTTGGCATATCATTTGATGGTTTGCTAAGAAAATCTGAAGACATTTTGGACTTACTTATGGAGAAAGACATATAAACAGTCTTTGTAGAACTTAGCACTCTTATTATAACAATTATTTGGAATCACATGGAAACAATTTATATTCTATACTTGAAAAAAAGAAAATTCTGCCATAATATCCATGTTCTCCTCCTAGAATCTTTCTCTGATTCCACTTTGTGGTATGGAGGTGACCTTCAGTTCCTGAAAACTTTTCTATGTCAGCATGTACTTTTTTGCCTCCAGCAATTCATATAAACAACTCCATTGAGCCTCATATACCTACTACCCATGTGAACTTTGGCAAGTCACTTAGCCTCAATTGCTTCAAAAAGAAAACTGAAAACTCCTTACATAAAGGAGTTGCCACTTGTATTTTTTGCAGGGAGAAATTGTGTTGTTTAAATGAAAGAATCTCGGTGATACCACCATTTCTTTTATGGCTCACCAGATGTAGATATGAGAAAATTACTAGTCTCAAAGACACCTTTAAAAATTCCTAGTGCCAAGGTATTGGTTTATTTCTATACTCTCATTCCCTAAACTTCTTTTCCCTCCTCTTCTAGAATATTCCTCTTTCCCTCTCTTTCCATTTTTTTTCTAAAACCAAGACCCCACAAAACCACTAATAGATCTATAGATTAAAGTTTGCTCTCTGTCAGATTATGATCATGTCAATTGCTTTAATGGTGATATTGTGAAGTTCTTTTTTTCCCCTCTTTAATAAAAATAAGTTTGTATTTTTAGCCTAGTGTAAACATAGCAGTTTTGGACATCTGTGGGAACTACTATCTCCCACTGCAGACTTGAGGGTCCCAGATAGTGTCAGAGAGCACTCTGCTTAGGGATCTCCATAGCAACAACAGCCTTTATCTTGCAAGGAATACTAATGTCAGAAGGACCCTATGGTTCCTTAGAAGGGCATAGCAATCCTAAAATAGCACCCTTGGCCTTTATGCAGAGAAGCACAGGCTTTAATTAGAAATATATTTTTTTTAAATGAAACTATGTCATAAGGCTGGATAGCTGTATACTGCTTTTCCAAAAGATCACCTCAACTAGTTATTGATCTAGATTAAAAATAAAGCCTTCTAAACTCTTAGAAATGGCTGCCGGTGATACTTATGCAATAAAGTAGTTAAAAGATTCTTATGTGACTCTTCTCTTAATAGAGAATGAAAGGATATACTTCACATATATTTCTTTTTTAAAAAACTTTCATTCAGCCAAAATCTGCCTTTCCCTTTCCTATCCCCACACTCAATTAGGGATAAAGGAAGAAAAATAAAATCAGTGTTTAGAAGTATGTGTAGTTGAAAGAGGCAGAGACAAGAGGGAGTAAAAGCAAGCAATTATTTGAATTCTCCAAAATTTCCCTCCAAAGAACATTAAAATAATATGTGGAAATTAGTTTTGGGACAGCAAAACGAAAAAGAAGGGGGGGGGGAAATAGAATAATATTCTAGCCCAAGTCAACTTAAAAGGTAAACAGGAAAGGTTTGTCTTGTTGGCATGAATATGGAATACAATCCAGTTCAGGCCCTATCTTAGGAAGTCAGCAATATGTCCAAAAAGCCAGCAACAGAATACACCTTGATAAGTCAAACAATCAATGCCCTGACAGGTAAGCAGCAGGCCTAGGAGGTGATTGGTTCAAGCAGCAGTGGTTTCCATAACACTCAGCCCAAAGTAAGAGGTTAAATAATTGTGTAGAAGGCATAGAGCATAGCACAAGCCAGGAGAGAAGTGACAGCACCTCTCTTTAAATCATACAAAAACAACAAAAAAAGAACCTGAGCATAGAAATCTACTAAGGTGACAGGAAAGGGGAAAAAACTCAGAAGAGGAAAACTTCCAAAATGGCTATAGGCAAAACCTCAAAGAAAAAAGTGCACTGTTCTCAGACCTCCCCCCAAAAAATTAATGGAAGAACTACAAAAAGACTTTTAAAAACCAAATATAAGAATAAAAAGGAAAAAAATGGAAGATATGGGAGTGATAAAACAGAATCATTAAAAAAAAGAATAAACACCTCAATAAAGGAATTGCAAAATGAAAAAATATATATATGTGCAAAAATTTGCTGAAGATAACTTTTCAAAAAGCAGAATTGGGCAAATGGAAGAGATAATACAAAAGCTCACAGAAGAAAGAATTGCTTAAAAATTAGAACATGAGTTATTAAGAAACAACTAAGCAAATCAAAAGAATGAAAGAATAGAAGAAAATGTGAAATACTTCATTGGAAAAACAACTGCCTGAAAAATAGATCTGTGAGAGATAATTTAAGAATTATTGGATGACCTATAAGCCATGTTTAAAAAAGAAGAGCCTAGATTTCATAATTCAAGAAATTATGAAACAAAACTGCCCTCATATTGTAGAACCAGAGGGTAAAATAGAATTTGAAAGAATTTACCTATCAACTCTTGAAAGAGATCCCAAAATGAAAACCCAAAGAAATATTGTAGCCAAATTCCAGAGCTTCCAGGTAAAGGAGAAAGTATTGCAAGTGTCCAAAAAGAAGTAATTCAAATATCATGAAGCCATACGCAGTATATCACAGGATTTATCAGTTTCAGCATTAAAGGAAAAGAGGATTTAGAATATCACAGATATTTTAAAGGGCAAAGAAGCTAGGATTATAACCAAGAATCACCTACCCAGAAAAACTGAATATAATCCTTCAGGGAGATAAAGGAAAACTAAATGAAATAAAGGACTTTCAATTTTTCCTAATAAGAAGACAAAAGTTGAATAGAAAATTTAATTTTCAAATACATAACTCAAGAAAAGCATAAAAAGGAAAACAAGAAAAAAATAAGAAGTCATAAGGAATCCAATAAGATTAAACTATTTGCATTCCAAATGAAAAGATGAACTTTATCATTGTTGGGACAATTAGGCAAATACATAGATAGAGAATGTAGGTTGATTATGATGGAATGATATATAAAAACATTAAAGTGTAAGAAAGAGGGAAGGGAGAAATAGAATGGGAGTAAGTTATATCACTTAAGAGAGTGACAAAAAAGCTTTTATAGTAGTGGGAAAATGCAAGTGATGGCAGGCAATGTTTGAACATTAATATCATTGGAATTGGTTGAAAAGAATAACATATATACTCATTGGGTATAGAAATATCTTATTCTTCAGGGGAGTAGAATAGGGAGGTGACAAGGGGCCAATAGAAGTAAAGTAACTCTATCTACTACACAAATTAGCCGCTCCTATATTCTTACATCAAGAAAACAGAGAAAGATTATATCAACAAATTAGGCATAAAACTAAAAAAAATTAGAAAAAATTTAAAATCCCATATTAAACCAAAATTGGAAATACTAAAAATCAAAGGAGAGATTAAGAAAACTGAAAGTAAGAAAACCATTGAACTAATGAATAAAATTAGACTTGTTTTATGAAAAAACAATAAAATAGATAAATCATTATTAATTTTATCTTAAGAAGAAAATCAAATTACCAAAAATAAAAAGGGTGAACTTACCAACAATAAAGAGGAAATTTTAAATTAGGAGCTATTTTTTTTCAATTACATACCAGTGAATCTAACAATCTAAATTAAAAAAAAAAAAAAAGATTAGTAGTTACTAAAAATGCAAACTTCCCAGATGAACAGAAGATGAATTAGAATATATAAATAAGTATATAAATACTTATTTTTTAGTTAGTAACATAAAAAATTGAACAAGCCATCAATTAAATTCCAAAGAAAAAATCCCCAGAACCAGATGGATTCACAAATGAATTTGACCAAACATTTAAATAAAAACTAATTCCAATACTATATGAGTAATTTGGGGAAACAGGCAAATATGGAATGTTTTATAAAGCCAAGAAAAGTTACAAAATTAAGCTATATAAACAAAAAAGAACATTTAGTCAATTCATAGAAGGAAAATGGGAAGGAAGGTGGCTTAGCTACATCAGATCTCAAAAGTATTTTATAAAGTGGTAATGATCATAATAATCTGATACTGGCTAAGAAATCAGTGGAGAAGATTAAGTACACAGTATACAATAGATAATGAATGGCCAAAGTAATATAGAGTTTGACAAATGAAAAAATCATGGTTTGGAAACAAGAAGTCACTACTTGACCAAAAAAAAAAAAAAAAATGCTGGAAAAACAAGAAAGCAATTTGGAAGAAACTAGGTATAGATGAACAACTCACACTGTACCAAGATAGGGTTGGAATAGACAATTGATTGAGACATAAGGGATGCTACCATAAACAAATTAGGTGAGCATGGAATAGTTTATCTGTCAAATCTATGGATTTGATTAATCTGACTAAAAATCTGATTAAACAAAAGATGGGGATTGTGTAAAATGAATAGTTTTGATTACATAAAAGTAATGCTTTACCTCTCTAACTAGAGATGGGTAACATGTTTCAATATTAGTCCTCTGGAATCCCCATCAGAGCTCTGGATCAGAGTTCTAATTCTTTCAATGTCATTTGTCTACTACTTTGATTTTATAACATGTTTTAAAAATCATTCTCCTTGCTCTCCTAACTGCATCAGTTCACACAAATATTTCTAGATTTTTTCTCTTAAGTTGTCCTCTTTTCATTTTCTGTAGCACAATAACATTCTATAACATTCATATGCCATAATTCCCAATTTAGAGGTACTTTTTCATATTCTCATTTTTTTCTACCTTAAAAAGATCCATAAGTATTTTGCAAATAATTAGTTAGGATTTTTTTTTAATTTATATCTGCAATAACCTGCCTTCTACTAATCCTACCTGCTCCTATTTTCTTTTTCCTTCCTGTTTCCTTATTGAGTGAAATGTCCTTTTTACTCAATCTGTGTATAAGGGCATGATGTGGACATGGGAGGAGAATTTTTCCCTCCTTTTACTATTTCAGATAAGAATAAGGTACAATTGTCAGCCACTAATCCCTCCCCACTTCCTTCTTGTTTATATGAATATGTACCTTCACATCCTAAATATGTAAAATAATTTCCCCAACTTTTCTTTCTCTTTTCCTTTCAGTATATTTCTCTTCCCTTTCTTTATGCTATTATTTCAAGGTAAAAGTCAACAAAACCACTCCAGGCCTTCTGTCAAAATTAGACTCCCTCCATGAATTCTAAAGACAAAAGTTCAAAAGGAACACATGTATAATCTTCCCATATGGAATTTAAGCAGTTAATCCTTGGTTAGTTCTTTATGGTTATTGATTCCTGCTTATTTTTTAAAATAATTCTCTTATTTCCTGTGTTTGAACTTCAATGTTTCTGCACAGTTAACGTTTTCAAAATAAAATAAATGATTGGAAGTTCTCTATTATATTAATGATTCATCTTGAAAAATGATTATAATCAGTTTACTAAGTAACCTATTCTTGTCTATAAACCTAAAGTTTTGTAATATCTTATTCCAAGCTCTCTGTTTCATCAAAATAGTGGCTCCTAAATCATGTGTCCTTTTAACTGAGGCTTGTAAACACTTGATTTTTTTTTTTTCTTTATGGCTGTTTGCAATTTTTTTTCTTTAATCTAAAAATTCTGATTTTTGCTATTATCTTCCTGGAATTTTTCATTTTAGAATTCCTTTTAGAAAGTGGCCAGAGGAATCTAGTTCTACATTTCTCTTTGACTCTAAAATAATTGGGTGTTTTTCTTCAAAGGATTTTTGAAATATGATGTCTAAGCTTTTTCTTTTTTAATCATAGCTTTCAGTAGTACAATTCTTCTTTTTTTATCCTTGATCCTTTTTCCTCAAATCAGTTGTTTTTGCTGTGAGACAATTTAAGTTTTCTTTTATTTTCAGCATTTCAAATTTGCTCTGATATTTCTTGGTATCTTGTGGCTTTTACAAATGTATTCTCACTTTTTGTACTAAGATCTTGATTCTTTTTTTCCAATTATTTCTTTCCTAAATCCCATTTCTTTTCTAACACTCCCATTTCATTTATAAAACTATTTTTTTATTTTTAAAAATATTCTTGCTTCTTTTACAGGAATTCTAGTTGAATTTGTGTATATATTATTCTTATGTTTGATTTTTGTATGTATGTGTATATGTATGTATGTTTTAGAATGATTCTTTTCTACTGGTTTGTCATTTGAGTGAACTTAGCATTATAAATAGCTTTTTGTGAGATAATGTTGTATTTGTTTATAATAAAATTATAAAATTAATTTTATTTATTTATACATCAGGAACCTATTTCCTGATCTGGGATTTAATAAGGTCAGAATCTGTAGTGTCCTAGAGGTGAAATCTGGACTGATATTTTACTGCTTTCTTGATGTATTGAGATTCATGTTATTTTAAGATATCAGGTACAATTAAAATCAGGGAACTACAAGCTTTCAGTGCTCTCAATATATTTCAATTAAGGACAAAATCTAATATACTTATATGAGTTCTGTAAATACTTGATTTGGGTTTGTGTCTGAAAAACAATAGACCACAGCTGGACTCAACCACTATCAATCAGATAAAAGGCCTGCTGGTTTAGACAGCATAAAGACATATAATGCTAAGTGACTTTTCTAAGGGTCATACAATTAATAAGTATCTAAGTCCATATTTGAACTCAAAAAGATCAGTCTTTCTGACCTCAGGCCTAGCATTCTATTTACTACAAGAGAGGTCAATAGATAGATAGATACACAGGTAATAAATACACATACATATATACATATATGTGTATAAATTCGCACAAGCACATGCCTATGTGTGTATTGTATATAATGCATGTGTATAAATGTGTACATGTATACATACATATAAACTTCTTTTAGCTTTTCTGTTGAACCTTTCATTTTTGTTTAGTCAAAAATAAGTCAAAGTTAAAAAAAATTGTTTCAGGAAATAGGTGTTAGAGTGCTTCTTTACTGAATGGCTTCTTGGTCAATATTCTAGTATCTATGTTGCTTTTTGTAATATTTGTGAAAAGTTGGCACTGATTAGTTCTTTGAGAAGGTAGCTAAATCTGAAGAAATAAAAATAGGAAATCTAGTTCTTTCAGTTTTTGCCATTCCCTAGCCATGTGAACTTTGACTGGAGGGGAGCCATGTTAAACTGAGTCCTTAGTCTATAATTAAAACAACTTGAACCACCTTGCCAATTTTTTCTTTTCTTTTTATTTTCACCAAGAAATCTGAGGACTTATGCTTTCTCTTGAAATGGTACATAAAATTGACTCTTAAATCTCTCTATCTCAGAGTAACATAGGGGGCAGGGTCATAGCAACCACTTATTGGATTACTATGGTATTACTCCTTTGGCATTCTCCTTGAAAATCACTCAAAAGTATCATGAGAGACAAATGGAACCTATTATTCTCTTTTGTTGGATTGCCAGCCTTCACTACACATTTGTTAATACACTTATCACAAGCATTTTGAATTAGTTAAATCCCTAAGAGACTTTTTTGGGGTGAATCCTAGTTGTTTTTCCAGTTTCCTTGTACTAAAAGATTTGTTGACATGTCCTGGCAAAGGTTCCAAGTTGCCTTATAGAAGGAATGACAACTTAATACCAATAAATTGCTGGAGTCTCTTCAAAAGAATAATACTGTACAAATATACAAAAGTATCATTATTAGCTCATCTTATGATAAGAATTGAAGCTTTTAAAAAATCTGACAATTACATTATTTGTTCTATAAGATACAATCAGCAGGATGATTTCAGAAAGGCCTGGAGAGATTTACATGAACTGATCTAAGTGAAATGAGTAGAACCATGAGAACATTGTACACAGAGGCAGCAAGATTATAAGATGATCAGTTCTATTGATGTGGCTCTTTTAAACAATGAGGTGATTTCAAGCCAGTTCCAATGATCTTGTGATGGAGAGAGTCATCTGCTCCCAGAGAGAGGACTGTGGGAATTGAATATAGATCACAACATAGTATTTTTTGTTATCTTTTTTTGTTATCTTTTCCTTGAATTTTGCTTTCTTTCCCATTTTTTTTCCTTTTTGATATGATTTTTCTCATGCACCATGAAAATTATGGAAATAAGTATAGAAGAATTGCATATGTTTAACATATTACTTGCCATCTAGGGGAGGGAATGGAGGAAGGAAGGGAGAAAAATTTGGAACATACGGTTTTTATAAAGGGAATATTGAAAACTATCTTTGTATACATTTTTGGTATATATTTTGAAAATTAAAAAGATTATCATTTTTTTTTAATCTAGGATTACCTGGTTTATAATAATAGTCCAGGTTCCAGGGCATATCTAGTATAACTCTGTTTATATCCTAAGATAGTGTAATAACTGTAAAATGCTGAATCTAGACTAAAGAAGACCTATTTTTATGAATTTAAATCTAGCCTCAGGACACTTAATAGCTATATTATCTTAGGCAAGTTACTTAACCTTTTTTGCCTCAGTTTCTCCATCTGTAAAATAAACTAGAGAAGAAAATGACAAACCACTCAGTATTTTTGCCACAAAAAAAATAAAATAAAATAAAATAAAACAACTCCAAATGAAGTCACAAAGAATCAGGCACAACTGAACAATAACCACTTTGATATTATAAATGTATTATATTAATAATTATAGATGGAAACTGAAGCATGTCAGCACATAACTCTTTTTTTTAAAGAAATCATTCATGTCTATATTTCAAAGATGCTTAAGTAAGGTTTATATAAAGAGAGGCTATATGCATTGTTGCTTATTATTGGTGAAATTTTATATCTCTATATTTTCATTTTCAAAACACCCTTTTCAGTAAACTGAAGCATTAGCTCCTAAGTCTTCCTTCCTACTGAAAGGCTTGCCTGCTGCTCTTTCCATTTCTCAATAGTTTCATGAAATAATTAAGGCCTGGCAGTGTTTTAAAGTACAATCCACTAACAGTACTTTGAAAAAAACCCTACTTTATCCTCTTTGTTCAAAAATAAACTAGTTGAAAAGAAATGTTACATGTCTGAGTAGAGATACAGTAATACATCAAGGACATGAGCAGTCCCAAGTACCTTCTTTCTTCAGGCCTTCAAAAAATTGGTTATTAGATTCTATCCTTTCCATAAAGTCTCATGGCAGAGCTTCAGAGAGCTATATCAATGAATAGGAATGGTGGAGAGGGAATAAGGCAGATATAGAGTTTTGCCTCTTAACCTTTTACTTCATAGCTCTCTCTTGAATGTCACATATTTATTGAAAACAACTCACTTATCACATGCACTAAAGTCTGTCAAGTGCTATATGAATATATATGTTTAAATTTATATGGATCAAATGTGTATATGTACATGCAATTGCACATAAATGTTATAATATGTACATACACATTGGTGCATATAATTAAATATTGTTTCATCTATATTTTACATTGCATGTAAATATTATTCTATATGAATGTTATACATTTGCGTACTCAGACATATGTATACAGATGTAGGGTTTGATTCTTTATGAACCCATTTAGGGTTTTGTTTGTTTGAAAAATTCTAGAGTGGTTTGCCATTTCTCCCTCTAACTCATTTTACAAATAAGGAATTGGTTAAGTGACTTGCTCAAGGTCACATAACTGGTAAGTATCTGAGAGCAGATTTGAATTCCAGAAGATATGTCTTCCTGACTTCAGGACCAGCATTTTATCTGCTGTTCTCATAGTCATATGCATGCATGCATATATGCATGTGTGTATACATTTATGCACACGTATAATTGCATATAATTATATGTGTATTATGTGCTTGTGTCTGTGTGTACATGTACATACATATACTGTGTAGATAAGCATGTTTGTGTTGTACACATACGCACATAATCACATATATACACACATATGCAGATTGTGATCACATTGGATAATTTATACATATACATACATATTTGAATATATACATACAAATATACATATTCCTTAAATTCAATATTTCATTTCCTTACTCTCAGCATTTCATTGGTCATTCTCTGTGCCTGAAAGTTGTTTGTTTTCACCTCTAATTTGTGAATTACCTAGCTTGCTTCAAAGAACAGCTTAGTTCCCACCTTCTCCAAATTTTTCTCAGACTACCTTTACTCCCTCACTTCCCTACTTCTAAGATTATCTTCCATTTTATATAAGATATGTGTGTATACACATATAAGCATACATTTTATATGTGTACATGTGTGTAACAACTGTGTATTGGGTATATGTATGTTTATTTGCATTTTAGTCTTTATATTCTCAGACTGAGCATATAGCATTTTTAATTTTTTTTCCTTGTGAACATAGTAAAAAGCACCTAAAAATGCAAATTGACTAAAAAATTTGACTGATTATTAAGAGGATGAAAATTTCTAAAGGAAAATATAAAACAAGAGAAAAATAAATTGAGGAAGAGAAACACTTTATAGAGAGCAGAAGGTATAATATTACAGATTTTAAGTTTCATAATTTCCATGTTTAGGTCACTGTGAGGGAAAGATAGAGGAGAGGGGAGAGGATAGACATTATTTTTTACTATAAATTTATATTCCAAAATAACAATAATGATTTTAAAAAAATAAGCACACCAGATTTATTCATGTGAAATAGTGCTGTCTCCTTCAGAATAGTCACCTTGGTAAGCTATATTATTGTTTCAATTATGCTGCTGTTGCTCAAACCATCTTTGGAGACAGTTTATGAGCCACTAAAGAAAATGATCCTCATTACTTTAGGGTCATGTCTTATTTTTTACCAGGTGTAATAATCCAGGCTAGTCCACATCTTATTCATGAGACTTGTCTTGGAATGTTTTGTCAGTTTTAGAGAATCAAGTGCTGAATAATACACTGCAGCCTGTGAAGGCATTTCTCCCAAAAGAGGTCCAAATCTGTTCTCCACAATGGTGATACCTTTGGAATACAGACTCCCATAGGGTCATTTTGCAGAGGAACATAATGATTTGGAATTGTTTCATTTTGCACTATAAATTGTACTCACTATCTTGCTCTCCCTACCTAGAATAAAGACTTCCTTTGTAAAGGGCTGAAACTCTTAAAAAGGTATGCTTGCATCAGCAGCTTAAGGCTAATTACCTATTGGACAATAACTCTATTAGCATATGCTTGGAATTTCTCTTTCACTGTTGATACTAGCTCCATGCTTGGGGTTAAGAGAATTGTAGGTAAAGATTAGGGGGTGGAGTGACAGAAGGAGAGAACTTCACTTGGCCTCAGGAGGAGGAGGAGAAAAGTGTGGAGACTCATGGGGATTCTGGATCAAGGAAGGATCCTTGTCAAAACTCCTGGCAGTTTTGTCCATCTCCTTCACTTTTCCCACTAAAGACCAAGGACTTTTACTTATTCTGACTCTGGCTGATCCTGAGACTTCCAGGGATCTAGTCCGGACTTTACATTCCTTTCTTTGGAGGACATCAGTTTGTGTAATACTGTAAAAACAGAACTTATGTATAATTTCAGATCTACCTTGTTTTACACAATCAATCAATAAATATATTAAATATTTATTATATATCAGACAGCTAGGTGGCAAATAGAGTGCCAGGTCTGGAGCCAGGTAGACTCCTCTTCTTGAGTTCAAACTCAACCTCAGACACTTTCAAGCTGAAGGACCTAAGCAAGTCATTTAATCTTGTTTGTCTAAGGTTCCTCATCTATAAAATGAGCAGGAGAAAGAGATAGCAAACCACTCCACTTTTTCTTTTCCAAGAAAGCCTGCCAAACAAGACAGAAAAACAACTAATCAAAATGTAGCAGGCACTGTGCTGAGTGGTCACAATACAAAAAAAAGCAAAAACAAACAATAAACAAGTGAATGGATGGGTTGATGGATGGATGGGGATGAATAAACAAAAAAAGATAAATGAATGAATGAATGGTGGAATAAATAAATAAAACAAAAAATAAATAAATAAAACATCTCAGCACTCAGGAACCCGAGGTTCTAAAGGAAGAGAACAAAAACAGAACAATTATTTAAATCTTTGAATATTCCACTTCTGTGTTTACATTTTCCCAGTAGGTTGATAATAACTTAATTGCATCAGTATGCTATATAGTAGAAAGAGTATCCAACTAAGAAAAAGTAAATGAATTGGGAGGAAGGGGCAAGGAAGAGATATTTATCAAGCATTTTCTTATTTGAAAGCTCTGTGAACAGAAATAAAAAACACAATTATTTTAAGGAATTCACATTCTAATTAAAAAAAAACCCACAAATTACAACCAGGTGTTGGAAAATGTAGGTTTTAGCTCCCAATTCATCAGCTCATAGCAAACAATTCAATTCAGAATATCAGTTTGCTTATCCATCAAATCAAGATTGTTATATTTGGCCTATCTACTTTATGGAGATATTATAAGCATCAAAACACATAATATGTGTGAAAAGAATTTGTACAGCATAAAGTACTAAGCAAGAATGAAATACTTTGTTTCAATATCTCTATGCTCAATAGCATCATGGTTTGATCCTATTTCCTTCATTTCTATGATTAATGTGTATGTGCATGTGTGTGTGTATATATGACACAGACTGATGGATAGGTTCATGGATAGATCAAGAAACAGAAAAAAGAGGGGCTGGGGACAAGAGAGGGGAGGAGAAAGAAACAAAGAAAAAAGAATGAAAGAGAAAAATGAAGGGAAGGAAGAAAGATGAAAATAAGAAAGGAAGGAAGGAAGGAAGAGAGGGAAGGAAGGAAGGAAGGAAGGAAGGAAGGAAGGAAGGAAGGAAGGAAGGAAGGAAGGAAGGAAGGAAGGAAGGAAGGAAGGAAGGAAGGAAGGAAGGAAGGAAGGAAGGAAGGAAGGAAGGAAGGAAGGAAGGAAGGAAGGAAGGAAGGAAGGAAGGAAGGAAGGAAGGAAGGAAGGGAGAGAAGGAAAGAGGAAGAAGAAAGGAAGAATAAGATAAAAGAAAGAAAATAACATTTCCCTTCAAGAAGCTTATATTTCATTCTCTCTGAAGTATCTTCTTTCTTCTTGAAGGTCCCAGGTATCTGGTTTATCTTTGCTATATTGCAAGAAAACAGATCTTTACCAGTGTGAGTAACACCTGATATAGATACTCCCATCATCAAATAAACTCTAGGGAGTTAGTTGCTTGATAGAATGTTTAATGACAGTGCTAGTAGGTGTCAGAAGAAGCACTTGAACCCAGGCCTCCTAGATTTTAAACCTAGCAGTACTACCTACTACCCTCTTCACTATATACAATGATAAAAGTTCATTAAAGGTGGAGGCCCTGCAAAAAGGATTATTTCTCCCCTTTATTGTATTATAAATAACACATATGTGGAATGACATTGCCCTGAGATTTCTATTTTTTAGTCAGATTTGTTGAGACCAACAACCTAAGTTTGAGAATTTTGAGAAAGAACAGGCAAAAGGCAACAAGATTCATTGAACTGCCTTTCTATCAGAAACCAGTATCATTAGCACAGCTTGTAAATAGTTCTAAACCACTTCCAATAAGGTAAGCACCAACTTGGAAAATATGTATTCCTGTTTAATGTTTGTACATTTTTCTAAACTCTTGCTTCACTTCCTACCTCCCCCCCCCCATTTTGTTGTATAGCACAGATGACATGTTTAATAATTCATGTGCTTTGGTAGCTGTAATGAGTCTCCAGACGTGCTTGGCTCCTAAATGTGTCTAGCATAGTGACATTTTTGAAAAATCTTGAGATTTTCCCTTGGATTCAATTGCTGTGTTGGGGAAAAGACTATGTTTCACCATCAGAATCACTATTGTCATCCAATGCCAATTTGGTTTGGCTACTTTTCTTATCTTCATATATTGTACTATGGTCTGATTCCATCTAACCTAGAAAAGCAAGAACACCCCTTCATTTATCAAAGTCATTAAGTTGGTCAAAGAGGCTCCTTTAGGTTCTGTCAGTGTAGTAGGGGAAAACAGAGCTATAATTTTAAACTTTTTTTGAAATAGTCACTTTGCTCAAATTGTCCAAGTCATTTTAATCCAAAAGCTTTTAAACTGTTTTTCTTTTGTCCTGGCCTCCTTCTTTTTGCTGTGGTGACTCAGTGATAAAGAACAGGATGAATGAATTCTTTCCATTTTACTCTATTTCCACATATTGTTGTTGCCTGTAATTCAGAGATAAAACAAAATAGAAGTGAACAAGCCTAATTACAGAACTTATCAGAAACCTAGATAAAATAAAAATCATAGAGTGCTAGCAATAACTAGTAAAGCTTTTTAAGATATTACAAAGTACAATTTTTTAAAATTAATTTATTCATTTATTTATTTTAGCACTCTAATCTGGATATCTGGAAGCCAAATTAATCAGGTCACAAATATTTTTCAGGCAATTAGTATTCTGGGTTCTGATGAAATAACAGGGCCATCAAATATTGGTGCCACCAATATTGGGCCACCAAAATGATGGGGTTACCCACTAAAATGATGGGGTGCAGGGGTAAGACTCAAAAGTATATTGGGATATTGGGCCAGTGTCACCAGCTATCTCAAAAGAATTTGTACGCTTAGACTTTCTTCAAATCAAGAGGGAAAAATTTATTATACTGCTCATAGCAGGCTAAATCTATAAAGTTTTTTTTAGCCAGAAAAGGGGCTTTTAGTAATTAACAAGTAACAAAGACAAGTTTCCTAGTGGAGATGATAAGTGGGGGATTATGAGGCTAATCCTAAAAGAAATTTATGGCCCTAATAGATGTTGAACTACTGTGATGCTTCAAACTAACTCCAAAAAGCAATTGGGGAAAGGGGATTATGCCACTGATTAGTGGGCTAACCTCCAAAGGTTTAGCACCCTAAATTAATTAGCTAGAGAATTACATTAAAGAAAGGAAATGTATAGGGAAATATAATCTCAAGGGGGAGGTTGACATAATAAACTTTCGATTGGATACAGTATCTGTGGAGTTATAATGGTTTTAACAGTATAAAGAATTCAAGCTAAAAATTCTACCAGAGACCACCTCCTGAAGTGGGGCTATGTAAAAGTCCACTTGAACCAAAAACCTAATCAAAATAAAAAAGCCCACTTATGATTTTATCAGTGCTCTCTTTCTGCTTGCTTTAGGGAATAGCTAACCTTCCAGATTGTTACAGTAATTCAGACTCTGTCAATGCCCATCTAGCTACCAAGGACCTCATCAGTACCATACTTAATAATCTGAAAGAAGGAAAAAATAATAATCCATGCCCTTAAGGAGGTTATATTCCAATTGAAAAAATTACAAAATATAGTAAACATATGAAATAGTCAATCATAGTAGCAAAGCAACACTAGAGTAAATCAATGTGTCTGTGTATCTATTATTTCAAGATTCTTATGTAGAACAGGCCCAGGTGAGGTAAGTCAAGAAATGCTTCCTAGAGAGACTGAATACCATAATTAAGAGACATGGTTTGACAAAGAAGATATAGGAACTGTTGAAAAGCAAAATAAAAATTAAGGATTCCAACAAAAGTTATTTCTAGGGACACGTCTTCAAATTGCTTTGAGAGAATTCATCTAGAAATCACTGACATCACCACTTAGACGAATTTAGTACCATAAGATACTTTAGAGTTCATCTCATTCAGTCTTTTCATCATATGGATAATGGAACCACAATTTAAAGATTGATCTGTTAGCATTTTTGGCAAAGCTAATAGTCATAATTATGTTCCCTGATTTTAAATCTAGTTATTTTACTGTTGGAATTTATGAATGTTGGGCCCCAAAAGTATATTGAGGTTATGGGCTGGCTTCACAAGGTGTCTCAAAGGAATTTGTAGGCAAAGACCATATACAAATCAAGGGACAAGGAATTTTATTAAGCTGCTAAGAAAGAGCTAAATACATAGAAAAATTAGCAAGGAAAGGAGGTTTTAGAAATTAATACGGGGGAAGACAAATTCCCTAGCAAATATGCCATTAAAGCATGGCAAATGAGGGATTATGGGGCTAACCCTAAAAGCAGGTTACCCTAATAGGAGTTAGCTATTATGGGGTTTAGCACATTTAACTTGTCCCAAAAAGGAATTAGCTATAATGAGAAAGATTAAACAAAAGGTCTATTTAGGAAGAAAAGGCCCACTTGAGGCTGAATTGATCCCATCAATGCTCTACCATGGTTGCCTCAGGGAGTAGCTAGGTTTCCAGATTTTTTATAGTGATTCAGGCTTTCTCTTCTAAAGCCCATCTGATTACCCAGGACCTCATCATGTGGTCTTAATTTGCCTGTCCATCATCCACATCATGCCAATTTGAAACACAGGTTTACAAACAATATCTCTCAAATTGTGTATGAACATATGTGTATACATATGTGTACCTAGTGCACAACATTAAGGTACCAGTTAATTGTATCCTTTTCCTACTGAAGGTACAAACTTAAAAAATATTTGTGTATAAGTATGAAAATAGACAGTATGCCTTTCAGAAACCTTTACTTTCAAATACCTTCTATCTACTCTGTATACATGGTATTTATCTAATGTTGCTTCTCTCATTAGATTATAAAATATTCTAGGACAATGACTCTTTCTTGCCTTTGCTTATATTCCCAGTGCTTAGCACAGTTCCTGGTACATAGTAAGTGCTTAATAAATACTTCTTGACTGATTGACTTTCATGGAGAGTCAACTAAGTACAGAGAAGCTTACTATCACCAAAGAGTTGGAGGCCATAGATACCAATTTTTCATATCTACTGTACCATAAAGAAATTAATGACTACAACAGCCAGAAACACACACACATACACAATGAAGAAGTGACTGCCATTTGTAGTATTAAAAAGAATAAGAGGAAGGTAGATGGAAAGTAAAGATTTTATTTGTACAATATTTAAAGTAATTTTTTTATCCCATATTACTATGTCTTATATTTATTAATAAATCTCATAGGCAATATGTTCTATGTTCTAATTTTCTTATATTATATCTTTTTATATCTTGGTCATATATCCATTTTGAGCTTATTTTAGGAAATAGCGTAAGATGTATTACAACCAGACTACATTCCAGTTTTCCCAACAAATTTTAACCAATAGTAAATTCTTATCTCAAAAACTTAAATCTTTATATCTGTCAAACAAAAGCTTGCTATAATCATTTTCTAAGCTGTTCTACTTATCTACCTATTTCTTAATCAGTACAAGATAATTTTGATAATTACTGCCTGATAATATAGTTTAAACTCTGGTACAGCTAAATTGCCTTCTTTTACATTTTTTTCATTAAATTCTTTTATAATCTTGACCTTTTCTTATTTCAAATTAATTTTATTATTATTTTTCTAATTTAATAAAATAATTTTCTGGTAATTGGAATGACATTGAATAAGTAGACTAGTCTAGACATAATTGTCATTTTTTATTATATTGTCTCTGTCCACAGATGAACAATTAATGCCTCCAATTATCTCACTTTATTTGTCTAAAAATGTTTTATAATTACATTCAGGTAGTTCTTAATTATGTCTTGACAGATATAAATCCAGGTATTTTGTACTGTCTACAATTAATTTAAATGGAGTATCTTTTACTCTCTCTTTTTTTAGGTTTTTCTTAGAAATATTGATAATTTATGTGACTTATTTTATTTCCTGCTACTTTTCCAAAATTATTGTTTCAACTAACTTTTTAGTTTTATCTCTATGATTTCCCAAGTATATCATCATATTGTCTACAAAATGAGTTTTTTATTATCCCATTGCCCATTCTGATTCCTTTGATTTTTCTTCTCTTATAGCTAGCTTATAGCTAGTATTTCTAATATGATATTGATTAATATTGGTGATAATGGGCATCCTTGTTTCACATATATGTATACACATGCATACACATATATACATATAAGAACATATATACATAGTTGTGTCAAACAGAGGCTTTCTCTAGCACAAGATTAGAGGGAGAAAAACATAAACTAAAAAGTACACAGCAGAGAAAAAACTCAGAAGGAAATCTAGAAAAGCAGGACAGTTTTGAAAAAATGTGTTGTATTTCTTACATAACTTTAAAAAAAAAGTAAAAATGTAAAATGGAAATTATGGTTTCATATTGAAGCTTCTTTTTGTACCATGTTGTGTAAATAAAATCACTTTTTTTCTTTTTTGTATTTAAGTTCATAATGAATAAACCATTTTCTTTTTTAAAGTGAAGGTGCAACAGTCTGAGATCTGGGGCCAGCAGTAGATTTTATTTATTAGACTACTTGGGCTGATTTGTACTCATTAAAGCACCAATTGAGAGGATAGGGATTACAGAGCAAGAACTCAAAAGATGAATATGCTAACTTTCCCAAGGACTGGGTTCATAGATTCTAGAGGTCTAAAATGGACCTAATGGACCTATTCTCTAAAATGGAGAATATTGGATATGGAGAAATGGGGTAACAATCAGAAACAACTGCAAGCAGGAATATATGTACCAGTGCCTTCTTCATAGCAACTAACACAAGTTAAGAAGTAGTGGTTGTTTGCTATGCCATTGAGTATCTTTGTGATGAAAACCTGCACAGGGGATTTAAAAAGTTATATAGCTCTTTGGAGCTTAAGGATTGGTGAAGTTTCCAAATACAATAATGTGCACGTCTTGGATTAATTTTTTTTTATCATCACAGACCTAGATTTTCTCTTCAGTTCTATATGACTTCATATTCTTTTATTGTCTTCATCTCACAATTAAATATTTTACTATATTCTATCATTCCTGATTTGCAAAACGTTGTGCTATTTCTCCAAATATGCTCTCTGTGGACAGAGGTCACTCTTATATTTGGTTTCTTTCTTGGAGTTTAGTTGAGATGTTGATTCTCAATAAATATTCATTCATTGTGAACTTAGAAAGTAAGCTTTGAGAATTATACCCTTGGAAGTAAAGGGGAGAAAAACTAAATAACAAGTGTGCTGGAGTCAATGCTAACTATCCTTTCAGCACCCATTTTAAAATTTTCATTGTGAGCATTTACATCTCAGAAATCAGTTAATACTACAGATCCAGATTGTCTTCATTGTTCTACTGATTATCTAGACTTTTAAAAAGTGATATTATTATTATGCAAATTAAACCCAAAAATCTGTTGAGCATACTTTTTTTCTTCAGAGAACTGGTAATTTAACATTTATCAGCATATCATAGAGTCTAATACAAATACTTTTGTATTAGTATTTGATTAAATGTTAAAAACACTGATTTATTCTGGTAATGCCATCTAATATCTCAATTCATTTAACTAAGCATTTAGCTCTAATAATGACACTGATGGTAACTATCATTAGTATTAAAGAAGTTAATAGAAGCTATACCTGTGATATCTTTGATTAAAATGAGCTCCCAGAGGAGAAGACTTCCTTTACAAATAGAGAAAAGTACCCTCTCCTAAGTCTTGGAGGGATGTTGCACAAAACCACACAGCTAGGATTTTGAAATAGTTTAATTCAAAATTTTTTCTGGCTTTGAGGTTGCTGTCCAGCATTATGACCTATTGCTTTTCTTTTACTATTATTATGAAAATTTACTATACTAAATTTACTATAAAATTTACTATTATTTGAAAATTACATGACAAGAAGTAATGTGTCACAGTAGATAGGATTATGATTATAAAGTCAGGAAGTATTGAATTCAAATTTAATCTTTGCTACTTCTCACTTTTTCAGTTATGCATAATCTTATGCAATTCACTCCATTTTTCTGGAGCTTCTCTGAGTTTTTTCAACTGTAAAATAAAAGTCTGGATAGGTATTGGACCCTAATTTTTTTTTTCTGATTCCAAAAATATGACACTTTGATGTCATAAAATAGATTGTGATCTTCATTGGAAAAGGAATTTCCCATACCAAATATTTCTAAAATTGAAAAAAAAAAACACAGATATTTTTAGTATTTTTATTTCTTTTAATAAAAATATGCATTTACATTGTATTTTGAACTTTATAAAGCTAATTTAACATGGTATCTCATTTGATCCTAACACAATCTCTGTGAGGTATTTATATCATTTCTATTCCTATTTTACATATGAGAAAACTGAAGCTTATTGAAGGTTTATTCAAGGTGATAGGTCATTGGAAGCAGGGATTGAATTCTCATAACAAATCCAATGTTTATAGTTACTGATTATGATTCCATAAAAAAAAATCGACTAAATTCCTTTGAATTTTTACTGGAAGAAAAATTGCAGTAGCTGAAACTATAGCTTATGGAAAACTTCAATTTTTTAAAATTTGTTAGTGAGAATGAAGGAGAGAAATGAAGCTTGATCTACATTTCCTCCCTTCCATTTCTTCCATTAACCCCAATGTTGCTAGTATATTTTGAATGAATAACTAGTCATATTAGAATATTAACTCAAAACCTTATCCCCAACCCTGAACCCAAATTTGTTCTTACTTTTTAGCCCAACCTGTTTAGCATCATCTTTAACAGGCATTTTGTTAAAAAAGAAAAAAAATCACTTACCTCCCAAAGTCCTCCAAAACACATAGCACATCCATAGTCGGAAAGAGGACTTTTCATTCTTCACATCTGCATTAATTTTTCTCTCCAATCCCCACACTTTATATGCTCTTACTTAACAGAAATTTTCACAACAAGGTCAAATACAAACCAAAAAGGAAAAGTTTCAAAGTCACCAGTGCCTATAGATTAAGGCATTATTGTGGGTAAAGTGTTTGAGGATCCTCAGAGGAAAAGCATGATCTCCAATTCTGATGGGATAAGGGAAACAGTTATAAAAGTGCAAATTCCCCAGGTGAACATTAGCATTATATCAATGACAGTCAAATACAAAATAAAAAAAGCAAGGGACTCTATAGAATTCAAAAGCAGAAATCATTATGTTGAGTCATACAGACAGATGGTGGGCCTGCAGGCCAAAATGAACAGAGGTACTTTCCTCTTTTACAGAAGTTTTAAAGTGAGAAATGACAGGGAAAGGTGTAGTGCAGAAATAAGTTGTTCTATGCAATTGAGTCTATTTCTCACTAGACACAGCCAAAACTCTTTCAAGGTAACACTATCAAATGAGTTTCTTTCTAAGCTTAGTGAGAGAGAAAAGAATAAAGCTGAGCTCCAAAGTTCCTTTTTTTTAAGGTATGACCGCCCAGGCTACCCAAGATAGTTGAAATTTTTGCCAGAGAAAAGATTTTATGCTGTCTTCTTGTCTCAAGAAGGCATCATGTAACATGTAAGCTAGAATACTGATTTTGAACTAAAGGAAGCCTTCTTTCATAACCGAGACAGTGAGGAATGGTGAACAAATCCTGAATACAGAATCAAGGGTACCTGAATTCAAAGCCTGCTACTGACATTAGCTGTATCAAACTGGATAAATTATTTTTACAGAGAGCTTTAATCTTTACATCTGTGAAAACGATGTTTTATAAAAGCACTACTATCTCAAAACCTTGTGAAAACTTAAAAAAAAAATGTAAGCAAAATACTTTGCAATCCTTAAAAGTGTTATAAAAATGTGCATTATTCCTAATATGATTATTAATTAATTACTAATTCCTATGATTACTATTCGTTACTAATTATTGTTTAACTCTTGTCTTTTATATTTTCTGAATGAGGGATCTTGGGATCACTTAACCCCTATGAACTTCAGGAAATTGTTTTGTCTGCTGAACTACAAATGAGTTGTGATCCATGTAGGTGATAAGAGTTTGCATACCAGGAGTTTCCAATGTTGCTAATATCACAAATCCTTCAAATATTCACAATTCATATCCACATAGTTTCTAGAAACCATATAATTCTTTCCTTTGGAGGGAACAGAAGCCAAGAATTGAAGGGATGATATCATACCTGATGAAACCAGAGTACCAAAAAGGAGAGAACATATGCCTGAAACTTCCTCCCTGAAATGGTACAGGAAGGTCCGCCAGCAAAGATCCTGGGAAACATACCAAAACAGGGGAGGTCCCACTTCCTATCCTACTGAAATCCTTATCTGCAATGCCATGAGGCTAACGGCCAGGAATTTCCTTCTTAGGGAGGCCAAGACCAAAGAGAGCAATATCCTTGTCCTTGGCTAAAAACCAGGGCACCACTTGGCACCTGGGAGCATCTCTGCAGGTTTGGTCTGTAGGGTGATACCTTACCCCTCCCTGAATGGTATTGGAGTGATGCTAGGAAATAACCTGGGCTGTAACATAGGTTCATCCGATATCTAGTACATAACAAAATATAAATGATACCCAAGCTTTTGAATTTCTTGTCTTAACTTTTAAGGAAATCCTTCATAACCCTAAATGCGCTTGAGACATAATAAACCTAATATTTATTTTTTTTCCAGCCCCATCCAATGCACTTATCTCTAGAACAGAGATGCCAATCAGAAAGAGATCTTTGAAGACTGTGTTGACTTAGAAAATCACAACTTATTATGATTTATGTTTTATTATATTTATTTATTTATTTAAACACTTCTCAATTACATTTTAATCTAATATGAGATGCACTCTGTAGTTTTGAGGGCAGCATATAGTCAATTGGCCCCAACCATAATACCTCTTTTCTAGTACCTTGGACCTGGAGTCGGAAAAATCTAGCCTCCAGACACTTACTTAACTGCTGCATGAACAAGAAATTGAACCTCTGTCTGTTTCAACTCCCCAGTTGTAAAATGAAGATATTAATAGCACATGTGCTTCAGGGTTGTGGTGATAATGAATTAATATAATACAAAAAATATTATAAATCTTTAAAGAGTGATATATAAATATTAACTATTTTTTACTTTTTTACTTTTACTAAATATTAACTATTATTACTTTTAATAAATACTACATTCCTTCAACATGTATTTTTTGTATACCTACTATAATACTTAATATACTGTTAAGAATTTGTGACTATTAGGTCTATATGCAAAAAAAATAAATCACAAAAGAGGGTAAAGGATCCACATGTGCAAAAATATTTGTAGCAGCTGTTTTTGGTTTTTGTTTTTTTTGGTGGCAAAGAATTGGAAATTGAGTGCATGCCCATCAGTTGGGGAATAAGTTGTGGCATATGAATGTAAAGTAATATTATTGTTCTATAAAAATTGATGAGCAGGCTGATTTCAGAAAATCAAACTGGAAAGACTTACATGAACTGATGTTGAATGAAGTGAGCAGAACCAGAACATTTTACATAGTATCAGCAATATTTGTGATGATCAGTATAACACATTTAATTCTTCTCAGCAATGTGGTGATCTCATTCAATTCCAATAGACTTGGGATGGAAAATGTCATTCACATCTAGAGAAAGACTGAATAATATACATTGAAACATACTGTTTTTACTTTTCTTTTGCTTTTTTCTTTCTCATGTTCTTTTTTCAAATTTTGTTCTGATTTTTCTTTTACAACATGATAAATATGGAAATGTTTAAAATGATGGTACACCTATAATCTGTATCAGATAGTTGGTTGTTTTGGGGAAGAGGAACACAAGGAAGACAGAAGGAAAACTTTGCAACTCAAATGTTATAAAAATAAAATTTGAAGACTATCTTTATATATAATTGTAGAAGCTAAAATATTATTAAGTGAAAAAAGCCAAAGGTGAAAAAAATAAAGTGAATAAAATAAAGTGCACAAGATTACTAAAGAAAGCAAGTGCATTGAAATAATGTAGTTATTAATAATTTTTAAGTTAAAAAGTACTATTGGCAATATAAAAAAGTAAAAAAAAATGTGAATGGTACCTGCTGTCAAAAGGCTTATAATTTGGTTGGACATCCAAAATCTTCATAAAAAGTCAGTTTACATTAGGGAATAAAAGTACAAATACTATGAAGCATGATCTCTAGAAAAGTCCTCTAAGAACTTTCCCTCTTCCCTCCCATATATACTTATTTATTTATATTTATTAATCTCTCCACCATAAATAGAAGGCAAGATATTTCGGAGAAGGGGTAGACTTTTTTTTTTCTTTTATATGCTTTGTCTTCATATGTTCAATACCTAGCATACTGTTATTCAAAGTAGATAAATTTTAAAAAATCTTTATTGGATTGGGTTATACCATTATAGACATCTGAGTTCATCCATATCAATAACCATCTAAGCAAAAATAGAATGAATGTAGAAGATGAGAATTAAGGTTCTTAAATAACTACTATCCATATGATCACCAGTATGACATGAAATAGGATACAGTTTAACCTGTAAAGGGCCACAGATAATGGGAAACCCTGGGCAAGGTATCCAGTAAAAGGAACCCTGCTGACAATGTCTGGTTTGGTTCCCCAACCCTCCCTAAGTAGTATCCTGCCTTCCTGAGAAATCAGGGGGAGTGACAACTTGTGTTGTAAGTAAAGTAGAATTATACCAAGTAGCAAAGAGACATTTACACAGACTAACAAATGGTTTATGTGGTCCCACATGTGCAGTATATAATTAGTGCATGCACAGTGTGCTATACTTATATAATGGTATTAGGGTATATAAGGCTGAGAGAATTTGGAATAAAGTGATTCCATGTTTGACCATCCACATGAGTTCTGCCTCTTGACTCCTTCCCTCGAGCTGATACTGAGATACTACAGTGAGTTAATCCGGACATTACATTAAGCAAAGGAAATCTAATCTTCATGTGGTTGACAATAAAGAATCATAGACTAGGAGAGCTAAAGAATTTAGAGGTCATATTGTCCAATCCCTCATTTTATGGAAAAGTAAATTAACACCTATTCCAAATTCAACCAAGTTTTCACTTCATCATAATAAATCACACGTTATAGAGATTATAAATTTCTCAAATCTTATAACCAAATAAAACTATGAAAATATGAGATTATTTCAGGGAATAACACATATCTTTTGAAATAAAAACATGTATTTGCCTATTGGTTAGTTAATGAGCTCAGTTACATGTAAAACCATGTCACTGTGACAAATACAGAGTCAACTGTGTTATTGCTTACACTTGTGCCCCAATTTCTCATTCTCTTAACTAAATTGCACACAGGAGAGAGGATTATAATAGGAGTCTTGCTTCAGACATTTCCTAATTGTATAACCCTGGGCAAGTAACTGAAATGCTACCCTTGATATCCTCATCTGGAAAATGAAGATAGTAATAGCACATATCTTCTAAAGCTATTATAAAGATAAAATGAGATATTTATTATTTTTACAAACATTAATACTAAATACTTTTGCAATCCTTCACTACCATTATAATTTTTTTTCAATCATTAGGCATTTTGTTTCTCTCTCTAATACCAGCACTAATCTCCCTCTGGAAAAAAAATGATTCACAAAAGTTACTTAACTGGGAATAATCTTTGAGATAGCAAAATACCGTTATTGGACCTGGGTATGTCAAAAAGAGCAAAGAAAGAGAGGAGATGATCTATTTATACACCCAAAAAAAAGCCCTGGAAGAAAGAGACATCTGTTGATGTCCAGGCATTAGTCTCAGATATGGCCAATGGCTAATGATCCTTTTTTTCTATTTATTTATTCTTATTAAAGTTTCTTTTCATTTTCAAAACATATGAATGGATAATTTCAAAACATATAAATGGATACATTTAATATAATATATATATATATATATATATATATATATATATATATATATATATATATATATATATATATATATATATATATATATATATATCCACAATTATCATGTTGCCCAAGAAAAAATCAGATTATCAAGAGGAAAAATGAGAAAGTAAACAAAATTCAAACAAACAATCACAAAAAGAGTGAGAATACTGTGGTCTGATGCATACTCTTTTCCCACAGTCCTCTCTCTGGGTGCAGATGGCTCTCTTCATCACAAGACTATTGGAACTGTCCTGAATCATCTAATTTTTGTGAAACACTAGATTACTATAGTCATTAACTATTTTGTCCTAATCTATTCCATTGATCAACTATTCTGTTTCTTAGCCAGTACCAAATGGTTTTGATGACTGTGGTTTTATAATATAGTTTTAGGTCTGGTATAGCTAAATGGCTAATGATTCTAATGGGAAAACTGTTATGATTGGGAGGTTAGAAACAAGGTAGAAGATAACACAAGAGAAACTGCAGCATGCCATCTTTATTAAGAAAAAAACTTATAAGAATGGGCATTCAGGAAATGGAGGGAAAAAGAGGAGGGAGAGAAAGTATTATTTAATCTTAACAATTATGAAAGGAAGGGCAGTGAATAGAGTACTGGCCCTGAAATCAGGAGAAGCTGAAATCAGAATCTGAATCTTAGACACTTAATACTTCCTAGCTATGTGACACTGAGCAAATCATTTAACTCCCAATTGCCTCTCAAAAAATTACAAAAGGTAAATGTTATAATTATTATTATTTTACAGTTGAGGAAACTGAGGCAGACAGATTAAATGACTTGCCCAGAATCAAACAGTATGTGAAAGCAAGTATGTCTGAGGTTGGCTCTGATTCCAGGCTCAACACTTGTGCTACAAAAAGAAAATGCAAAAATAAAACCTCTCCTCCTGGAGCTCTCATACTAATAAAAGTATTTTGTCCTCATTTTCTCTAGGTGTATTAACACTCCTCCCACCTCCTATCCCTAACACACACCTGATGTTAAAAGTTTTTATATGCTGAAGATGGCTGGTGAGTGAAACAATTCATCAAATTTGTTTATAGCTCCATCTGGCAATTTAGCACTGACAATGAGACACAATTCATCATTTGAGTTCTGAGGCTTAACTCCAAGCAGATAAACAAGTTCTGCATTTGGATAAAGAAGGAACCTAAAGATATTAATTGAGGGGAAATGATTTGGCTAACATCAGATAAGCCAGAATTGGTGGGAGAGACCTGCCATCTTTAGATATCTTTTATTTTTCATTTGAATATAAGAACTGACCACTCATATTAACTTCCATACTGATCTTCATTAAATCTCACTGGAAGTAATCAAGTGTGGCTTCCCTAGGCACAAACTGTGGTGAAACCACATTTTTAAACATTGTCTCCCTTGAGATGTTACAAAAAATAAGCAGGTTGACATTCAGGGTTTTGATAAACACCCTGTCCGCTATCCTGGGACAATTACCCCAAATAGAGAAAGGTTAAGAGAACCTGCCTTCATGTTAACTAACAATGATGCATTCTCATTTTTGTCAGCAATATTACAAATATGTCAATATTGAAAGATCTCCATAAAGATGGAAATTTTTTTTCAGGAATAAAGATTACTAAGCTCCATTGGTTAAAGCTGCTTTGACTGGAAAATCAGCACCCCAAAGTTAGTCAAATAATATTCTCTGGCCTTAGCTCCTTGCTCTCCTGAACCAAGGGTGATCCTAAAGCCTTCAGTCATTGGGTCTGTGCTCAAAAATATTCTAGATTGGTAGGACTTAAAAATTATTTGAATTTCCAAATACTAGAGATGAGGAAGAAGAGAAAGACAGTTTTTTAAAGAGACTTCTATCTTTTTTCCTCCTAATTTCCCACGGTAACCACAAAAAATGGACAAAAATGTCACTATGTAACATTTTCCTCTCTACTGATATAAGATTTTCACTATATGATGTCATCCAATATAATTGATGAATGTGTTCAGAAAGGACTAGCACCTCTGATTTGAGGGCCTACTGAGGCATTTTCAGAGCTACTCATCCACCTTTGATATTTACCTGTCACCAACTCTCACCTGTAGCTCCAATAAGCTGTAGCAGTCACAGCCGCACCATTCTTTCTCAGCAGATAAGCTAAACCAGCTTGAGAGTAACTGAGAGGCTTTAAACCCTAAATTAAGTTAAAGGGGTGTCTACACCAAACATGTGAAGACTTCTTCCAATGGAAGGTTATAGGAAAGCAATTTATTCCAGTGGGCCATAAGGCACTTAGAGCTTGGCAAACATGGAAGATACCAAGGTCATCCTCTGTATTCTGAATCATCATCAATCTTTCCTGACTTTTTTCCTGCCTAAGCTTCAGTGATTCTGGAAGAGAGAATAAGATGGATGACTTTGAGCAGCTGATCAAACTGCCTCACTTAAATCCAATTCACAGGCAAATCAAGATATAGCCCATTAAGTAGCTTCCCTAGGCTAAACTTCTTTAACTTCTTTAAAATTCACTGAAATTTACTTGATAATGGTAATCATAACTGTCCACTTTTTATATAATATTTTAAATTTTTCAAATCATTTACATATATTATCTCTTTGATACTCAAAAGCAACATTGTGAAATATGTGCTATTATTATTTCCATTTTACAGATATGGTAATTGAGACTAAGAGGGACAAATTGATTTGTCCAGAGTCACACAGCTAAGTATCTGAAAAAGGATTTGAAATCAGGTTTTGCTGACTCAATAAGTCTAGTGTTCTTTCCAATATGCTACCAGGTTGTCTCACATTCTAAAGCATCCAGTCCAGGAGATGATGAGGAGCTCCTTGCCAGATCCTTGCTGAGTACCTGACCTCATTTCCCCATGAGATCCTATCTTTAATTCATGCAAACCACAGTATTTCACATTGCCAACTACAGCTACAGGCAGATACCAAGTGAACAAGAGGCTGTGTTTCAAATGTTATTTTTTGAGGTGAAATACATTTTCCCATTTACAGAGGGCTAAGAATGTTATACAATCCCCTAATATTTATCATCTTTATGACATTAGCTATCAGAACCACAGTTTCATCATCTATAAAGTAAGATTGTTGACTAATTGACCTCTGAAAAGCCACCTAGCCCTAAATTCTATGATCGTATATTTAGGTTATCAGACCAAGCTCCCAATTCTTATTTATTCATGATAAACTGTACTAATATTAGCCTACAACCATGAGTAATTATGTCTCTCTGGGGAAAGGCATTCAGGATTACAATTCAGAGTTCCAGAGACATATCGATCTATCTACATTGAAAGAGCATTCATTACCTCAATTCACAACAAAATAAGACAGCTTTGAGATAAAGAACTCAAAACGGAATGTTAAGGCTTCTTATAGAAGAAGGGACTGGGGAAGCTAGAACTTCATATTAGGGGAAAACTCATCAAGACTCTTCATACTCTTGATCCTTTTTTCTGTTTTATTGGTCCCATTACTTTCTAGTTTGGTCACTGTCCTTTTCTTCTTCTAGAGACCCTAGGGAGTAGCTTATCTTTCCACTAACATCACCCATTACTTATGCCTAAGATTTATGTTCTTCTTTGAAACTCCAGAAAAGAATAAGGCCACAAACATACACAGCACCTTGGAGGTTTGCTCCCCAAAGCTGTTTGCTGCTAATAGTAGGAAAAAAGAGGCAAGAATTTAAAAGGCTTTTTTTAGTCCCTCTGCATTGTAGATCAAAACTCAGTTCAGGTAAGAATTCAGAGCTGGGAGTAGAGGGGTATTAGAAAAATTTAGAATGGGAAAAGGTGATTTTCTAGGCAACAACCTTGAAGGGAAAAAAAAACACACATGCATTAATAGTAGAGGAAAGAGTCCTATAGTAATTAATTCTTCATAGAAGAATTCTGGGTGAATTTGGAATAAAAAGGATAAAGATAATTGAATATTTGTGAGTGATGAACTCCCTGTCCTTAAGGGAAAAAAATTATATTAAGTCCATTAATAAATTGCTAGGATTAAAAAGCTGGAAGAAATCTCAGAGATTATTACCTGATCTAGCACTATCATTTTATAGATAAGAAAACTGAAACACAGGGAGATGGGTTTGTCCAAGATCACACAGATTATAAAAAAAAAAAAAGAAAAATTGAAAATAGATATTAGGCCTCTGACTTTCAGTATAGGGTTCTTCTTAAAACATTTATTAACTATTCTTTTTCCCATTTCTCACTCCACTCAAAAAACAAAAATAGCAACCACTCTTCAAGTTCCATCATGGTCCTTATTTTAGCTTCTCCCTGAAGCTTTCATTTTTTATTCAAGTAAGAGTATTTTGCTTTTTCCAATTACATATAAACATTAATTTTTTATGAGATTTTGAGTTCCATTTTCTTCTACCCTCCTTCCCCAAGACACCAAGCAATATGATGTAGGTATACATGTAATCATGTTAAATATATTTCCACATTAGTCATATTGTAAAAAAAAAAAAATCAGAACAAAATAGAAAAAAAAAAAACACAAGACAAAAAACAAACAAACAAACAAACAAAAAAACCCAATGAAAATAGCATTCTTTAATCTTCATTTAGACTCCATAGTTCCTTCTCTAGATGTGGACAACATTTTCTATCATGAATCTTTTGGAATTGTCTTGGATCAAAAGACCTAAATCAACCATATTTGATCATCACACAATGTTGCTATCACTGTGTACAATGTTCTCCCGATTTTGCTCTCTTCACTCAACATCTATTCCTCTAAGTCTTTTCAGGTTTTTCTGAAACCTACTTGCTCCTGATTTCTTATAGCACAATAGTATTTCATTACATTTATATACCACAACAGCTATCCCCCAAATGATGAGTTTCCCTCAATTTCTCATCCTTCAATTTCAAATAACTGCTACAAAAAATTTTATATGGGTTCTTTTACCATTTTAATGACCTTTTTGGAATATAAACTTAGTAGTTATATTGCTGGATCAAAGAGTGTTCACAGTTTTATAAATCTTTGGGCATAGTCCCAAATTGCTTCCCAGAATAGTTAGATCAGCTCACAACTTCCCCAAGAATGCATTACTGTTCTGATTGCCCCAATCTTCTCCAACATTTATCATTTTTTTTTCTCTCATAATAATTTACTTGATAGGTTTGAGTGATACCTCAAAGTTGTTTTAATTCACATTTCTTTATCAATGGTAATTGAGTTTTTTCCATATGATTATACATAGTTTTAAATTTTTCATCTGATAACTACATGTTCACATCCTTTGAATGTACATTATTTGGGGATTGAATTGTAATCTTATAAATTTGACAGTTATATATACTTTTTGAAAAATAAGACTTTTATCAGAAACACTGGCTGTAAAAATTGTTTCCCACTTTTCTGCTTTCCTTCTGATCTTTCAAGGTCAACAAAGTGACACAGTGGATACAACATTGGGCTTGAAATCAGGAAGATTCATCTTCATAAGTTCAAAACCAGGCTCAGACATTCACTATGTGACCCTGGACAAGTCTCTTATCCCCTCAATTTCCTCATCTGTAAAATGACCTAAAGAAGAAAATGGTAAACCCTTCTAGTATCCTTGCCAAGAAAACCCCAACCGGAGTCATAAAGAATCTGAAAACACAACTTGAAGTTTTCCCATCTATGATAGATTAAAAATACAGCTGCTCTGAAGTCAGGGTAACTTAAATGTACTTTCTGCTTAATGTCCCTTCTAAAAACCTATGTGTTCTGTGGCAAATTGCTTAATCTTTCTGATCCTTAGTTTTCTTATCTGTAAAATTTGAAAGTTGGACTAAATTGATTCAATAATTCTAAATCTAGCATTGAATGAGCACTTGAACCTATGCTATCTCACCTTTCTCTGAACCCTGCAATAGGACTTCATTCAAGGCACCTAATAACAAAAATCATGAAACTTTATTACCCCAATGGCTTATTCTTTCCTCTAAAGTCAAATATAAAATTATTTCACATTTAAAGTCACACTCTGTCTACTTCCTAACTTCTCAGGATATATATATATATATATATATATATATATATATATATATATATATGTGTGTGTGTGTGTGTGTGTGTGTGTGTATGTATGTATGTATAACTTCTTTCCACATACTCTACAATCCAGATAAATTGTCCTTTTGTTGTTGTTCAAAGTCATGTCTGAAATTTTTTAACTCCATTTGTTTTTTTGGGGGGTTTTGTCAAAGATATTAGAATCTTTTTTTTTTTTTTATTTCCTCCTGCTGCACATTTTACAGATGAGGAAACTGAGCCAAACTGAGTAAGTTACTTATCCAGTGTCACAGAGCTAGTAAGTGTCTGAGGCAGGATTTGAACTCAGGAAAATGAGCCTTTCTGATTTCAGGCCTACCACTATATTCACTGTGCCAACTAGCTGCCCACACTATACTTTCTGTTTTTTGTAGTTGACCTCTCTATCTTTTAAATGCATTAAGAGCTTGAAAAACTTTTATGTAGACTCTAATATAAGCTATGCACTGTGCGAAGCACTTTTTATAAATTCTCATTTAATCCTCAAAACCACTCTGCAAAGCTAGATATCATTATTATCCCCATTTAAGTGAAGAAACTGAGGTAAATAGCAATCAACTGACTTGTTCAAAGTCACACATCTAGTAGCAATCTAAGGACAGATTTGATCTAAGGTGTTCTTGACTCCAGTCCAGTACTCTAGTCTACTGTATCAGCATCTGTCTTAAATATATTCACCTCCACCTTAATCTCCTCATCTTAGAATAACTTTTCCCCTTCAAAACTGGCCAATCATCATCTTCTATATGAAATCTTTACTGATCATCACCACTAGCTCAAAAAAAGTATTTTGTATTTATATTATCTATTGTGTATACCTCAGCACTTAGCATAATGCCTGCTATGTAGTAAGAAATTAATAAATATTTAATGATCAATAATAAAAATCATTCAGTTTATACAGTTATAACTTTATTATAAGTAAAAACAGAAATAAAAATCAGATCAGTTTTATTTGGGGAGAATGTGACTCTCTCTTTTCTCTCATGAAGTTTTGTTTAAAAGTGTTTAGTGATTAAATAAATTCATGTCAAAACCCATTTAATTCTAAAAAAAAAATCCCCCAACTATATGGAGAAATCAAGAATAATTAATTTATGCATAAACATTTGAAAAAGATTCCTATCAGAAGATCACAGGTTAATAACTAGAAGGGACCCTGACATCATCTAATTCAGCTCTCTCACTTCATAGATGAAGAAACTGAGACTAAGAGATATAAAGTGACTTGTTCAAAGTCATATAGGGAAGTCAAAGAGCCAGAATTTGAGTGTAAGTCCTCTGCATTTAAATTGAGTGTCATTTCAACTTCATCATCTCAATTTATTTTTTTTTAAAAATCACCATAGCAGGATACCAGGGTGAGAAATAAGCTAAGCCAAAAGGTGTGTGTGTGTGTGTGTGTGTGTGTGTGTGTGTATGTGTGTGCACATAAATACATGTACATATATATGTATATGTATAAATTATATTGTGAATTTATATGCACACAAGCCTGTGCTGCTATATGTCACCATTCATGTGCTGGCTGAAGCTAAAGGTTGCCAGATAACTCCTTTTTGACGGCTTGGAATTACTGTTGGGAACAGACCCATGTATGGAAGCGAAAGCAGAAAAGTACAGATAAGCCGAGATCCAGCTATGCAAACCATGTTTAGAGACACTTAAAGGACAAGCATCCCAGGTCCCTTCTTGCTGGTAAATTTAGAGAAGCTCTTCTACTGAGTCTCCTTTTTTTTTTTTTCCATCTACTCCAAGGCTAAGCTGCAGAGATAGAACAGAGGTGAGTGAATGCATTGCTTGCATATTTGCTACCAAAACTTATTTAGTAGTTGTTTTCTGTGATTCTCCACCGTCTCTCCCTTTCCTTCCCTTCCCTCCCCCAAGTAAAACTGCTAGTAAGAATTTTGAAAATTACAAAGATTGGGGCTCTTTATAATACTAGGGAGAAAGAGCAACTAGAAATGACATACAAAGTGACAAAAGATAAATGGTCCCAGATAATACTCTTTTGTCCTGCCTTACTTACCATTTGGATGCTGGAATTGGTTTATACAAGAATCTCTTCACATTTGTTGGATCTTTTGGAATGAATTCATGTTTTCCTTAGAGTTCTCTGCACATTCTTTTTGTTTTCCTTTGGGTGGAGTGCACAAGGTCTCTATCTCTCTCACATTGCTCCTGCCTTCCCTACAGAAGCTTTTCTTCTCCCTCTAACATGTTTGGCTATTGCTTAATTGGACATAGGAAGAGCTGTTTGTAAATGACTTTTTTTTGGCAGCTGAAATGATATTCAAAGTGGCTCTCTGTAGATCTGAGGTTGATTACATCCTGCTCAAAGATTCTTGGGCTGCTTTTACAGACGTAGTATTGCGAAAGTTGAAATTGCTGAAGCCAGCTGTGTGCACTGGCCTTCTCTCAACTACATTCCTTCCAACTGAATGTTTTTAGAAAGAAAAGAAATACAGAAGAAAAGATCCTTAGGATTTTATTTGTTGTATCATTAGTGATGTTACAAAGGCAGCTGATATAGCTGAATATAAAAAGTGATTACATTTATCAAAGGTGATAAATGCAATCCCACAGATCTATAACTTCAATAATGTAGTTCCTATCCCATTGTATTGTCTAGATTCACAGAGGTGCTTCCACTAATTTGCATATGCCATTTCTAAGACTAGCCTTCTGGATAAGATTAGATTGTGAAACCATTGTTTTAAGTATTGAAATCTATGAAGGTTTTTTTTGTTTTGTTTTGTTTTTTAATATAACTCTCATCACGTCAAGGTTGGGAGGGGGCAGGGGAGAGGAATATAGGTTATTAAAGTATATTTTTTAATCAAGGATTGATGGAATAATATTTTTGCAAGGAGAATAAATTTAAAGTCAAGATTTACATTATGGGGAAATATTTCTGTAATTTAAATAAGATGAGCAAATTCTTACAATTGTTCACTTATAATCAGATAGTGGGGCTTGTGAGGAAAAAAAATAAATTGAGGGTGAGTTTTGTTCCTTGACCTCTAAACAATTAGTAGGGGTAGTGTTTGGAAACCAGTTTGGGGAAGGAAAGAAAACCAATGTGAAACTATTTAAAAAGATATCCTTTAAATGTATTATATAGCTTTAATAGTGAAATTACTTTTAACCAAACTTATGATGGATGTCTTCCAAATTAGAGGGTATATTAAATGCATGTTTACAGAAAAGAGAGTTGTAGCATGGAAAAGTTAGATGGCATTGCAGCTCTACTAAAGCTATAAAAATGAATCATCTTTATTAAGATACAATTATATTTATAAACTAACACTAATGGATGATATTTTCACAGCCTGCTCATTATTTTAAACCAACAAGCCATTTTATTTAGATCCTTTCTACATGGACACACATTCTAGCTCACCCTTTCTGCATCTCTGAGATCTGCTATTTATTTCATTTAAAAATACTAATCTTTTATGCTTGTGAAAAAAAAAGGAATAAACTATGCATCCTTTTTTTAAACTAACAGTGACAAGCTGTCATAACTTTAGTTAAAGTGGAACAGGCCTACAAAAGGATGGTTTGAAAATACTTAATTAAACACTCCATACCAGCCAACTTTCCAAAAGGAACAGCACAGCGGGAACCTTTGCAATTTTCAATATGGAAAAGGCTCATAGAAACGATGCCGTTGGTTTTCGGGAACAGATGCAATGCATAGATGACATCATCTGCTGCTCTAGCCTTTGCTTACTGCCAAATGCATTTCAAGTGTGCTCTCAACATGGCGAACGTCTGCTCCCAGTTTTTCTTTGGGAAAGAGTAAAACTTCAGGAAGGGAATGTAAGTAGTACAGATTGGCACACTGCTTTTTATAACTCAAACATTTAAGGAAGAAAATTCCTGACAAATAACATTCTGCCTTCTCAGTCTCTCTATTCCAAACTCCTTTTGCATTCATTAGTAATTTTGTTCATATACCTAGAATATTAGCCAGGTAGCTCTCACCATGTTCCTTACTTCTAGTGGATCTATTGTCTCTAGGGTTGAAATATAAACTCTTCTTTTTTGGAAATGGAAGCTTTTTACAATGTATTCCAGTCTATCTTTTAGGTTGATTTCACATTAGTCAATGGAGTCTACTTTTCTAATCAAACTTGTCTACTGTGTCTCATACACAGCATATCACCTCCAAATTGTGCCTTTCTACAGACTATCCTTCATAGTTAGAATGTGCTTCTACCTCATATACCCCTCTAAAATTTTTAGTTTCCTTCAAGGCTAGATTTGCATTCCTTCCTATTACATGGGGCTTGTTTGGTTTCCTTTAGTTGCTATTCCTTTCAGGCCTCCCATCTGTATTTAGTATCTATCTATCTCTCCATCTTCTATCTAAATATCTATGTGTTTATTATCTATCTCTTTCCTTCTTATCCAGTAAGATAAAACCTCTTTGTGAGCAATAACTTCTCTTTTTAATCTACAATCCATATAATGACTGGCAAGTTGCATATGCTTATTTAATAAATTCTTCTTCAATCAATAAATGTATCATATTTTTAGAAGAAAAATGATTGCATTTAGAGCCAAATGTAAAAAAAAGCAGGACCTTCAGGAAACATTCTGTGATTCTTAAAATAAATCCAAGAGGTTAAAAAATTGGCTCAAGAAGGTCTTTCACTTTCTGGGCAAAATCAGCACACATGTTTTCAACTCCCTGGGAAAGGGAGTCTTTTTCCATGATGAGTACCCTCATTTGGGTATTGACCTCTAGGATATAATAGAATATTCTTTCTGTAGAAAGAAGAACTCTAAACTTATAGGATTGGGAAATTAAAGGGAATAAAATACAGGAGTCCCTAACATAGGAAACAATAACTTGCATTTTTCTTCTGTTAAGAGAGTAGCAATTATGTGGACACCAAAGTAAGGAGTGTAAAATAAAAGAACAAGGGTGGAGCTCACAATTTCACCTGGCTTTTTCTGTCTTGTTCCAAATTCATTTGAAAACAGCCATGGACATTATGGATTTTGGAAAAAAAAAAAAAAAAAAACAGTCTTTCTTAATTCCACACTGTCCCTCTTTAAATTTGCTAAGTAGAGTCTTTTAGATGAAAGGATTCAGAATAATTATCAGAGTATAACAAGGGTTGAAAAGAATTTTCTAATCCAAAGGCAGAAAAGAAAATAGAATTAGAAATCAACATAATTGTGGGTCCTGCTTTTAAATGTGAATATGTTTCTGAGTTTTGAGAATCTCAAGGAAAATAAAAATTATTAGGTTAATTAAAAGGTAGGATTTTTAGCCAGGTTTTGGAGGTCACACTTATAATCACCTACAATCACTCTAATACTAGGATGCTGAGGCTGATGGATCACTTACATTTAAAAAGTTTGAAATTCACTAAGGTTAAAGTTGATAATATACTAAATTCAGCATCAATATGATGAGCCCTAGGATGAGAGGGATGTTAGGCTGCATAATGAGTGTTGAACTGAAGTTTTAAAAAATAAATTAGATAAAAACTTCTATGTTGATCTTTTTGGAATGCGTTATGGTCTTCTGTACTTCTGTACTTCTAGCCTGAAATAATAGGGAAATTCAGTTTCAAATTTTTTTAAAGATTGAATCTTTGAAGATCTTCTTGATGAGTGAGAATTTAAGGAAATACTTCAAATATCTTCATTCAAAAGATATCATAGACATATTTTACACTCAATATTCTATTAATACTAGGGTCTTTCCAAGAAAATTTCTCATTTTCAGGATATATGTATAAGTTATATAAGCAAATAAAGAGAGGAGCCAGATTAGATAAGAGCAGACAGAGTTAATGAGATAATGGATTTTCTGATCTACTGAATAGCTTTTCCTGCAGACCACACTAAATAGCAACAAAGAGTGAAAAATGTTGTCAGGAATTTCTTTATGGGATTTTTGTTAAGAAAACTGTGGGCAAAATAGAAAGTAGACTCTTTACCAGAAACATAAATCATGTGATTAATATAATTTTCCATTAACAGGGAATTCCTCTGAGCTGATAGATGATGATAGATTGATTGATAGAATATGCTTCTGAAATGCAAAATTAATGTGGGCACCCTTCTTATCTCTTAGACTCTGCTGAATGCACCAAAGATGGATAGTGATCTCAATTATCAGAAGGCATAAAATATGCATATGTGACATTATAGTTCTCAGTTGTAGCTATTAAATGTAATGTTATATTGTTTTATTATAACTTCAAAGTCACCACCTTGAAAGAACTCATTAAGTCTGGGCAGCAAAAGTGGTTTAAAGAATACTTATATTTTGCATCTTTCCATCTTTTTTTATAATAAACATTAGGAATTTTTAAAAAAAACATTAATGTTCTGAGTTCATTCCCAAAGGTATAATAGATAGCGTGCCACACTGGGAATCAGGAAGACTCATTTTCCTGAGTTCTAATTGGGTCCCAGACACTTACTAGTGGCTCAGCAAATCACTTAATACCATTTGCTTTAATTTTTCTCATCTGTAAAATGAGCTGGAAAAAGAAATGGCAGAGTATTCCAGTATCTTTACCAAAAAAATCTCAAATGAAGAGTCAATCATAACTGAAAACCAATGAACAATAATACTTTAGTCTATAATACACACACACACACACACACACACACACACACAGAGAGAGAGAGAAGAGAGAGAGAGAGAGAGAGAGAGAGAGAGAGAGAGAGAGAGAGAGAGAGAGAGAGAGAGAGAGAGAGAGCAGAATAAACACTAGTTAGAATTCTAAGGAAGGTTAGGAGTCCATAAAGAAATATCATCTTAGTTTCAACTCAGTGTTTGCAAGTATTTTTCTACAAATGAATCTTTTTAAAATTGGAATTTAATGATTCATGGGATGGTAGGTTTAGAATGTAAGCACCTTGACATATTTTGCTTTTGTCTTTGTGTCTTCAGTATCTTGAACAGTGTCTTTCACATAAGCTTAATAATAGTTTGTTGAATTGAATTGTTGAAATACCTTCAAGTGAAAGTATACAAGTCCAACCTAGATAAACTGGTGTTAAAAATAGTACTGAAGGGATTCTTAAATTGGATGGAATA
Source organism: Sminthopsis crassicaudata (assembly GCF_048593235.1). Classification (NCBI taxonomy): domain Eukaryota; kingdom Metazoa; phylum Chordata; class Mammalia; order Dasyuromorphia; family Dasyuridae; genus Sminthopsis; species Sminthopsis crassicaudata. The sequence continues at coordinate 81,375,793 of NC_133618.1, read as the reverse complement.
TTGAACTAGATGACAAATGAGGGTCTTTTCAATTCTTCTCAAATTTCAGTTATTTTATGATAATTCAATCAACTAATTAATCAACAAACATCTATCAAGTACCTGCTCTATACAAGGCATTATGCTAAATGCTAAGAATATGAAAACAGGTGGAAAAAACTTTTTCTACCCTCAAAAAGTTTACAGTCTTTTAAGGGAGAGAACATGCAAGCAAATATATACAAAGGAAGATATATATGAGATAAGACAAAATGAGTAAGATAAGAAGAGCATTGGAATTAAGGGGGATTAGGGAAGGATTCCTATAAAAGGTGGGATTTCAAAAGAATCTATATTATCATATATCCACAGGGCTATTTATTTCTTGAAATATTAATTGATTTCTTGACTACAAGATATTTCCTCATTACTGATAACAATTGTTATATAGCAAAGAGGATTTGTAGAGCCTCAATCCTGAATCACAAAGTTAAAGCACTGAAAGAAACTTCAGTGCCTAGTTAGTCCAACTCAGCTGAAAAGGAATCCCTATTATAATATAGTAAAAGGATAACCATACTCTCCAATGAGGGCCAGATGAGGAGAAACTCACCAAGTCTCCAAATAGGCTCTTCTATTTACATAAGGCTTTACTAGTTAGAAAGGATTTTTGTTTTTGTTGTCATTTGTTTTGTAATTTTTTTTCTTTTTTTTCCTGACATTAAAATCTAAATTTGCCATTTTGCAATTTCCATGCATTGCTCCTAACCTGCCTCCCTGGAATCACACAGAATGAGACTAATCTCTCTTTTGTATAATTCTTCTAATGCCTGAAGTAAGTTCTCATGTTCCCTTTGAGTTTTATATTCTCCAAGCAGTCCTAGTCCAACCAATCCTCACAGGACGTAGAATCAAAGATCTTTGCACCTGGGGCTACCAGGTACAGTCCTGAAGTCCAGGAGATCTGACTTTAAATCTGGTCTCAGATATTTACTGAGCTGTATGACCCTAAACAAGTCAATTAATTGCCACGAAAAACATAATAAAATGAAACATATACATATATATGTATATATATATATATGTATATATATATATATGTATATATATATATACATATATATATATATATATATGGATCATTATAATTTTGACTCCTTTAAGATGTGTTCAAAATGCTCCATGGAAATGTGCAGTTAAATTAACCTATGAAAAATATTTTATATGAAATATTAATTTAAAAGGATAAACTTATCTTTGTTTTCTCTTTACCTTAAATCTTAGTTATCCTTATAAATTCAAGACAGAGGACATTAAGAACTCTAAATATTATGTGGAAAATATAAACTTAATTGTGGGAATCAAAAGCAATCACTAATTTAGTGGACAAAGAAGATTGAAAGTTTAAAGAAAAAAAAAGGGAAAAAAACTTTCCTTGCCATACTTATTTATAATCTATGTACAAAAGAGTAAATATTAAATATTTTTCTTACCCATATTCATGATTTCTTATTGTGCCCTCAAATATAACCATGCTCCCATTTTTTGGAGGTTTCTTTTCAAGAAAAAAAAAGTACTTATTTTGATAAAACTAGGTAAGGGAAAAGAGAAATTTATTTTAGTTGATTATAATTGTGTTCTTTTGTGATTTAGAGATTCTGGCTTCTTTGGAGATTTTATCAAATAGGCAACAAGGCAAGTTGCTATGTGCTCTGCACTGTGCTAAATGCAAGAAAAACGAGAGTCATAAAAACATGATCTCTGTTCTCAAGAAACTTCTATTCTAATGGGGAGGACTCCTCATGCTTGGAAAATATGCTTGGTAAGATCTTTAGTAAAAAAAAAAAATTAGCTTAGATGACTTTCCAACTAATAGAATGGATTAAATGGTATAGATAGGTGATGAGAAATCAAATAACTATGTAAATACATAGGTGTAAATGAAAGATAATCTTAGAGGCAATGGAGTAGAAACAGAAAACCAGGATTATCTTCATGCAGAAGGATAATTTGTGATGCATCTTGAAGGAAACCAGGGGAAGCTAGTAATAAGAGATAAGAAAGAAGAATATTTCATTCACAGGAGACAGTCACTGGAAATGCAGAGTTGAGAATTGTCATGTCATGTGTGAAGAACTGTAAGGAGGCCATTGAAGATATGCTTGGGATTTGTAGCAAGGAAAAAAATATAGCTTAAATGGCTCTCCAAGTAATAGAATGGATTCCATGGTATCACAGACAGATGGCCAAAAGAAAAAAAGAAAAAGAAAAAAAATGTTAGAATGAGCCAGTAGTGTGGCTGTTTGAATAAAGATAGCAACAATGCATGGGGGAAATAGCATTGGTTGTGAATGGAAGGTTTGAATGTGATCAAGAATTAAAATTTTAAACCTGTTAGTTTAGTAGTAAATAAGATGAAAATACAGCTATTCAGTTCAAAGAGAATCTGTTATTGTGTGAATTATTAAAGAAAGACCTGATTTTAAATCCTGTATAGTTGTGTGATCATAGACAAATCATTCAACCTCTATCACCCTGAATGTCCTCAACTGTAAAATAACTGTTGTTGTGAGGATCACATTAGATTTTGTAGATAAAGCTTTAACTTAAAGTACCACATAAATGTAAACTAATTATTAATTATAATTAATATAATATAATAAATATATAACTTGTCTATGGAGAGAATAGGACAGAGAATATGGTTTCATATGTTCTAATGCCAGATTCAAAGCAACAACTGAAATTAAGAAAGAAAATATTAATGTACTAAATTCAGGATATGTAAATGACAGTCTAATTCAGGGGCTCTTAAACTACGGCCAGTGGGCCACAAGCAGCCAGCTGAGGACGTTTATGTGGCCAGCCCTCCAGTTATGGCAAATGGGCTGAGGGGTGGAGACAGAGTGTGAGTTTTTGTTTTTACTATAGTCCAGCCCTCCAACAGTCTGAGGGACAGTGAATTGGCCCTCTGTTTTAAAAGTTTGAGAACCACTGGTCTAATTCCTCTACAAACTAATCTTTTTTTCAATTACTTTTGTTATTCAAGAAAAAAGAAAATGTCAGTTTGTTATAGTACTCTGGCTTTACCTACCTAGGTAATTATAGATATGAAATCAGAAAAGTGCTAAGGGAATTAAATTTCTGAAAGATTTGTCCCCTAAAATTTCAATTAGTGGACTTGCTTCTAAAGGGTTAATTAAAACTGTTGCTTCTTATCTAAAAATGAACTAATTTTAAAGTATGGAAGAGAGCCATGGTCCTATTTTCAGATGACCTGTTTAATCTCTGACACTGACATTTCTATTCTACAGGTAGCCAAGGAAATGTGAGGACAGCTGGAAAGTGAGAAAATAAAGCTTTGGAATTTCCAGTTAGGGTAGTAAATATAGGGAATCATAAAACAGTATTTGAAATTGTTTCTATAAATCCTCCTTGAAATTTATTTTAGTTGATTATAATTGATTATAATTCTGGCTACTTTGGGGATTTTATCAAATAGGCAACAAGGCAAGTTGCTGATTGTTGGGAGTGAGGTGTAGGAGAGATAATTAAAACTTGGTTTTAGTTTTTAAAAAAGGAGAGAAATGGAAGTGAATAACCAGGCTATGGCATTTGGGACTTTGCCCCAGGACATGAGATTTAGTGGACATTGACAAAAGATTCAGTCCTTCAGCAGCACAGAAAGTACAAAACTCTGTCTAGGTAGAATGAATAATTGGTTAAAATAGAAAGCTAACCAATGATGGATCAGGGTGAATTCTATCCTTATCCAGAAATCTTTTTGAAAAGAATGTTACTCCATTTACTCTTTTCTGGCATGAATGTGACTGTAGTCAAGACATTTTATGAAGGAGAAGCAAAAAAGCTGCTGGAATTAATAGACAGGCTCTTTCATCCCCACCCCCTTGGCATCCTATTTTGTATCAGTCTGATTCCCATGGATCCAGATTTTTTCCCCTCCTCTACAACATAGAAAAGGGTCACAAAGCTTTCAAATTAAAGGTTGTTTCATGCAACTAATCCAAGTTATGTTATCGAGACACAAAAATTCCTAGTTTAGAGTACTTGTGGAGGGAAGAAAGGGGATGGTGGTGGCACAGAGAACATTGGGTAATTTAGTGTTCTGTGTAAAGAACAGTAGTCAAAATAAAAGCCCACAGATATTTTTTTAATCAGAGAATTTTATTTCAAATATATACTTCTACCTTTGTAATCTTGAATAAATCATTTGATTGCTTGGGACCTCCGTTTCCCTATTTATAAAAAAGAGAGGTGAGGAGGTGGGGTTAGAATATTTGATTTCTAATTTTATCAATCCATTTCCTTTCCTAAAACTGCAAATTGAATTCCTCAGGTTCTTATATCTATCAACCCATAATCTTTTATATTAATCATTTCCATGTTACCATATGTGAACTTTAGTATTTTTGATATCAAGATCATACACAATCAGCATAGATGTTCTATTATTCAAATTTATGCTGAACATAAAAATTTTAATAATAAAGCCTTTCAATCAGCCAATTAAACAATCTTTATAAAGCATTTATGGATATGGTATTGTATTAGCTACTGTAAGAAATACAAAGGAGTCAAGGGTAACGCATTATCTTACTTAGAGACAGGGTATGCATATGTGAAAAAACTGTTACAATACAAACACATTGTTATGGTTATAGTATTAATAATAACTCACATATATTCAATTATAATTACTAAGTATATAATATATATACACACATATACATATTATAAAATCTGGTGATTCACTGTCCTGTAAAGAAGACATTATAAGCATTGCAAATTACTATGTTTCACAGACTAGGAAACTGAAACTGAGAGAATTTTCATACAATTCCAGTTGTAAGGCTATCCAAGTGTTGCTAGTAGTTACTAAAAAAATCATAGCTTTTGTTGCCTTGTATTTCAGGCTTCATGATGCAAGTTTTAGTCTAGTTTCTTTTTTCTTTTTCTTTTTTTTTTTTCTTTAGGATATTTTGAATATTTCCCATTTGTGTTCTATATAATCTGAATTTGCATTTTGTAGTTGAAAGAAGTCTTTAAAAGCTATTCATAATTTATTGAATCACTTCTATGTTCTACAAAGCAAATAGGTTTTTTTTTTTAATTAAGCATATTCTTTGACAGCAAGTGAAAATGCTTAGAGCCAAACAGCGAAGAGGACACTGTCACTGGGTTACAGAATATATGGAGACTAATAAAGTATAAGAAATACTTGGAGAGTATACTTGGAGATACTGGAGAGATAAAAAGAGGCTAATTTATAAAAGGCATTAAGAGCCAAACAAACTATTTTGTCTTTGACTCTGGAGACAAGAGGGAGCCATTGCCATTTGTTGAATAGGGTAGAGGTGGGATCAGGTCTGAACTTCAAAGAGATCTACTTGACAACTGAGAGGAATATGGATTGGATTGGTGAGACACTTTAGGAGTCTGGTCACAAACTACTGTAATAAGAAAATTGGAAGATAAAGAAGGACCTGAACCAAAGGTGCAATAGTGTCTGAAGACTGAAAGAGACATAAATGAGAAGTATTATAAAGGTAAAAGTTTATTGTCTATCCAAAAAGTAACTTTTCTAGGTCTCAATTTCTGAATGTATACAGGAAAGGAGTTATATTAAGTAGCTTAGATAGTGTCATTGAGTCATAAATCTCATAACTCTGTGATTTTAAAGACTGCTATAGTAAGAGAAGAATGGAAGAAATGAGATGTGATCTGAGCTTTGAAAGATAAATTAAGATGTGGGTGGGAAGAGTAGAAGGTTAAGTAAGGGAATTCAGTCAAGGGAATTTTATGAACAAAAAGAATGAAGGAAGGGAAGTCATATTGAAGGGAATCAGGAGTGGGAAAGTTATTGAGTCAAAAGTTCTTGTTGGGGGAAATGGGAGATAAGACAGGAAAAGTAAGTTGGACTCAGATTTGAAAGGAGTAGGTCTTAAGTAAAGGAGTTTGAGCTTTACCTATTAGGGGATAGATAGTTGTTAAAAAAGATCAGAAATGTGATGGAGCCAGCTCAAATCTACTGGTTAGTGTAGTTTTACACTGATTAGTGTAAAATTGTCAGTATTAGTATTTCTATTTTAATTTTTTAAATCTGCTATAAATCAGGGCTTAGATTGTTGTTTTATTGAATTATGGACTTAATAAAGGGTTGCAAAGCAGATTTAAGTTTAAAACTATGTGTGTATGTATTTTCCTCCTTCCCCATAGATTCCAGTTGTTAATTTACCAATACACCCCTGTAGTATCCCATAAACACTTCATGAATTTACCAACAGTATAGTAGAAGGCTTACTGTATAAAGTAATCACCAAATTAAATGCTTGATGAAAATCTGAGCTAATAATATTAACAACTGGCATTTATAGAGTGCTTTGAGCAGCTGGATGGCATAATGGATAGAGTTGATAGAGTTCCAGGGCTAGACTCAGGAAGACCTAAGTTCAAATCTAACCTCAGACACTTAGTAGTTGCATGAACTTGGGTAAGTCACTTAACACTATTTGCCTCCGTTTCCTCATCTGCAAAGTAAGCTATAGAAGGAAATGACAAATCATTATAATATCTTTGCCAAGAAAACACTAATTAGAATCACAGAATCAGACATGACTGAAATGACTGAACAAAATATAGCACTTTAAGACGAAGGCCCCTTATCTCATTTAAGCCTCCCAACATGCCTGAACATATTATACAAGAAAGAATATTGTAACTACTAACAGAGGCATAGATTCAAATCCCAGCTTTGATAGTCAATGTGGAATAGAATGTGTACACATTTGAGTTCAAATCCCACCTCAGATTCTTAATACTCCCTGGAAGCAGACAAGACTATCAGTTTTATTTAGAAGTGTAATTCTGCCTGACCCTTTGAGCACAGAATCCACTGCATCCCTACCTCCTCCCCTACTACATGAATGGGAGTAACCTCCTTCATCAGCAGACAGTTTCTTTAAAAGTGATAAGACTGAACTGTTTATTTTTTTTCTGGCAGTACATTTCCTTCCACCATATTTTTGTCTGTGCTTTTATTTATTTATTATCATTTTTTCCTTATCTGCTTTACCCAATATGAACACCATGAAGTGTACAGGTAAAAGGGAAAAAAAAAAAAAAACTTCCTTTCCCCTGCTTACCCTTTTTTTAATCCCAGCTCTGAGAAATTGTCTGGGGATGTTTGTTTCTATTCTTTGCTGCTTCTCCTCAATTGCAGATGCCAGAGGTGATACCCACAAAATCTGAAGTCTGAGTTATGATAATCTCAAAGCAAAAATTGCAGCTGGAGTGTTGCAGCAGAAGACCAAGTAGGTATAGAAGCCCTGATAATTCAATTTACTTAGTACTAGAATCTGATTACTACAGTCTTGAAAAAGTTTGAGAAGATTCCAAGAAGAATGAAAAAACTGAACAGACTAGAGCTTCCCCACTCTCAACAGCATCACCTGATACAATCATGTGATATTGATCTCTACTAATAAGAAGAACCCTATACCAATGTGCTTTGGGACTAGGGTTACAATCCTCCCTTTGATTGGAACTCTTTGTAGTCCCTTTCAAAGGGACTTTGCTGATCCTTTCAAAGGTCAGTTGAGATAAGTCCAAAACTGTAATATAAGCCCAAACATCAGTGCTTTATAAATAAAAGATGTTTTTTTTTTTTTTTCTGGCACCCTATGTAATTCACTTTTAGTACCATTGAAATCAAAACAAAATTAATGTACATCATAGTACATGCAATAGTCATGACATTATATACAGTTTCCCTAAGAGGACACTACAATGACAAAATACCTAACTATAATAGGATATATATGTACATTTTTCAAACACCTAACCAGCAATTCTGGCTCCAAGATAGTCATGGTTCAAATACTTAGTTCTATGGTGATCACCTCAGCACTTGAAACTGAGGACAAACAACATAGAACAGAAACAAACACTCCAAAGTCCAGTTCTTGAAACCAGAGTCAAGAAGATAAGGAAAGTAAGGAAAGTCTCTCTTCACACCAGTTCAGTACATGACATCCGTGGTGGATGCAGTAGATAACACCTAGCAGATAGTAATTACTGAAAAGAATGCAGTCAAAAAGCTGCCAGAGAGATAACCACCATAAAGAGAGTAAACTACTTGATCTTGGCACTTTTAAAGATATGCATAGTTAATTAAGGAAGCTACACCAATTCATGTGGGAAGGGATGCAATGGAATCCCTGATAGCCAAATTAGGCAACTCAAAATATCATTCATTGTTACAGAAGTATTTGAATATCTGTACAAATCATAAGCTTATATATATTGAAAGTTAATTTAGTTGGAAAATGTCATCTCTGTCAAAAGAGGGAGAAATGAATTAACTACAGAAAAGCATCTTCAGGTTAGACTCCAATGAAGAATTAGAGACATTTTAAGTGTCCTAAGATGATTTTAACATGAGAGGATAATAACATTAATGGCATATTCCAATCTATACTATGGGTGTACACCTTCAAGGATTTCAGGCCTGTAAGTCTATAAAAAATGTAGGAATTCTAGAATCATGAATTTAGAGCTAATGTTGATCTTAAAAAGCAGCAATTCCATCCTCATCCCCATTTTTAGAGATGAAAAAAATGACTAGAAAAGCTAAATGATTAACATAAGATCACCTAGGTATTAAATATCAATCATAGTATTTGAATTTATATCCTTTTATTCTGTGATTGATTCTGGCCCTGTGGACTTTGACCAACTAACATTGCACTGAGTCTGTGACCTCTAAGGTCCTCTCCAACTGGAAAATCTGAGGATTCTATTCCTGCTTCTATTTTCATGAGTCATGATGGCAGATTGTAACAACTTCAAAAGCTAGAACATATGTGAAAAGGAAAGCCTGCCAATCAGATATCTTCAACTGAGAAATATGTGAAAGTCTGGCAACTTTTTTTTTTAAATATCACTCCAAAAATGAGTAATGCATTTGCAATATTTCCTTTCTGCCTGCCTTCCTGCCTCCCCATTTCCCTGCCTTTCTGGCTTCCTTCCTTCCTCCTATCCTTCCGTCCCTTCTTTCCTCCCTCCCTCTTTTCCTCTCTCTCTCTCTCTCTCTCTCTCTCTCTCTCTCTCTCTCTCTCTCTCTCTCTCTCTCTCTCTCTCTCTCTCTCTCTCTCTCTCTCTCTCTCTCTCTCTCTCTCTCTCTTTCTCTCTCTGTCTCTCTGTTTCTCTCCTCTCTCTCCTTCCTTCCTTCCTTCCTTCTTTCTTTCTTTCTCTTCCTTCCTTCCTTCCTTCCTTCCTTCCTTCCTTCCTTCCTTCCTTCCTTCCTTCCTTCCTTCCTTCCTTCCTTCCTTCCTTCCTTCCTTCCTTCCTTCCTTTCTTTCTTTCTTTCTTTCTTTCTTTCTTTCTTTCTTTCTTTCTTTCTTTCTTTCTTTCTTTCTTTCTTTCTTTCTTTCTTTCTTTCTTTCTTTCTTTCTTTCTTTCTTTCTTTCTTTCTTTCTTTCTTTCTTTCTTCCTTTCTTCCTTTCTTCCTTCAACCCTCCCTCTTTCCCTTCCTTCTTTCTTTCCTTTCTTTCTTTTTTCCTTTCCTTTCTTCTTTACCTATTTCTTTTAGATTTACTATTTTTAAAGTTATGTTGGGAAATAACATTAAAATCTACACAAGAGGGAATAAGGAAATAATGCAACCTCATAACAAATGGTAGATTTGATGATATCCCTTAAAGAGCATCTAATTACAGGTGACTAAGCAAAGGAGCTGGAAGGAATTTACCTTCATCCCCTCACTGAAATCAAAACACCTTAGTAACTCCATGACAATCTGTTCACATACCTTTCCAAACAGGGCCTGTTATATACTATTCTTTCCTCTTAAAATGCCTAGAGCCATAAATATAATTGAATTGGTATTCATCTAGTCATTTTAATACAAAAGTATGGGATGCAGGTAAGGGGAGTATGGGAAGAAATATAGGCTTCAGGATTTGCACATTGTCATAAAACTCATTGGATGTCTGGATCAATATTTGACTAGAATACAAGATTTCCATTCCACAAGCTAGTCTGTAGCAAAAGCATATTGTGTACACTACCACAGAGATTGGAAGGGTTATCAATCACTTTACATAAAAGAACATATTTTTAGTTTCCATTTAGTAGTAGCTTTCTGGGTAAATGAATGGTCCAATGGTTCTTAATTTTCTTATTAGAGTTTTTCAAAGCAGAAAATTTGAAGGGGACAGTTCCCAACTTATTAGTAATGCATTTATAGATAAGTTTTGATCACTTTTGTCATAGGATCATAGATTTAGTGCTGCAAGGAAGAGATAAAAACTAATCCAACCCCTCATTTTGTAAAGAAATGGAAGAACAGGAAGGAATTATTTGTCCAACATTACATAAGTAATAAGAAATAGAGTCTCCTAGGCACTGAACTGGTGGCCTCTTGCTCTAAGGTAATTGGTTTATTCACTGTGCCAGTGAATGCTTCCTCTCTTCCTGTTAAGAACAACTACTCATTATCCACCAATTTATTTTTAAGTGGTTTATCTGGAGCTTTATATTCTTTTCTACCATCATTTCTGAAATTTATGAAGCTTAGAGAGCCCACTGGAGCTTGGAATATATTAATAAAACAGATAAATAGAGATGGGGCAATGTTGTCAATATTCCTAGGATAGAAAAGGGATAATGAAAGTTTGGAGAATTTAAAAGCAATTACACCTATTTTCATGTAGAAAAAAATGATGCTTGTAAATTTTTATGTAGCATAGGGACCAATTCAGTATTTTGGAAAGGACACAAACATAGAGAGATAGTCCTTTGAAGTGGAAAATATTAGGTTTAGAATCAGAAGACCTGAGTTAAAAATCTAGATTCATCACTTAATACCTTTTTAACCTTGGGCAAAGTACTCATAATCTCTGGGCAGGTTTCCTCATCTATGCAAAAATAGGATAGATAATTTTTTAAGATGTCTTCCAGGTTTAGATGGATAATCCTAAGAGGCTAAAGGACCAAATCCTGCCTTTACCTCTTAATAGCTATGGAATACTGAGAAAACTCCTTAGTCTTTTTGTATTTCAGTTTGTTGTTGTTCATCCATTTTTGAAGAGGATCAAATACATTAGGAAGGTTATGGCTTCATTTACTATTGAATTGGATTTAAGTAAGGCAGATCTGCTCAAAGTCTTCAGCCTCACTTCTTATTAGAATCCAGGGGCAAGACAAATATTGAGACAGCTCGTGATGTCTCAGGAGGTAACTTTGGCCTTTCTAAATTATTTTTGAGATTCCTTCAGTTTTTTATAAGTGACCCTATGATTGATCCTATGTGTTCAAATCTTGAGTACCTGAGATAAAACCTATTCAGTTACTAAGGACTAGCTTAGAAACGAGACAAAAGATGGTCTAAATATTTACTAAAGGAATGACCCTCAAAGTTTATAACCAAAAGAGAAAATATATTTTACTTAGATTCATTCTAACCCATCAGCATTTAAAAGATGAACCATGAAGGCTTGGGCTAAGAGCTATCATTTTTCCTAAATTTATTTTATTTTCAATTTATGAAACAGAACAAGCATTTCCACAACACAGTACAATAAAGAAAATGATTGCACATGAAACAGCAAATCTACCATGTAGAACGTATTATTCCTTACAAATATACAGCAAAGTTATGGGATAAATTTCTTTTTTTTTTCTTCCTCTCTCCTTTCTCCCCAGTCCTAGAGATTGCTATCATTAAACAAAAATAGATATCCGTGTATATATGTGTATGTATATGTATATATAGGTATATATACACAGATATACCTATATATACATGCATAAAAGTATTATGTAAAGGGCTAGAACTGAGCAGATGCACTTAATGTAAGATAACCTATCACTTAAGGCTAATTACCAATTAGACAATTCTCTATTAACATATCCTTGGAGAATGACTCTACTAAACTCTGTGCTGGCTTGATCTGTGGATGTGAACAAAGAAGGGGATCAGAGGGTGGAGTAGGACAAGCAAGATCATTCTCTAGCCATGGAGAGAGAGAAAGGAGGTCTGTAGATTCCTATTTCTAATCCCCTAATGGTGACCCCAAAAGACCAAGAATAAAGACTTTTTTTCTTTTTTTTATTATTTTAATGTTTTTTTTATTTATCAGATATATTCATGGGCAACATTGACAATTGCCAAACCTTTTGTTCTAATTTTTCCACCTCCTTCTCCTCCTCCCAGATGGCAGGTTGACCAATATATGTTAAATATGTTAAAGTATAAATTAAATACAATATATGTATACACGTCCAAACAGTTGTTTTGCTGTACAAAAAGAATCGGACTTTGAAATAGTGTACAATTAGCCTGTGAAGGAAATCCAAAATGCAGGTGGACAAAATTAGAAGTATTGGGAATTCTATGTAGTGGTCCATAGTCATCTCCCAGAGTTCTTTTTCTGGGTGTAGCTGGTTCCATTCATTACTGCTCTGTTGGAACTGATTTGGTTCATCTAATTATTGAAAATGGCCACATCCATCAGAATAGATTATCATATAGTATTGTTGTTGAAGTATACAAGGATCTCCTGGTCCTACTCATTTCACTCAGCATCAGTTCATAAAAGTCTGTCCAGGCCTTTCTGAAATCATCCTGTTGGTCATTTCTTACAGAACAATAATAAGGAATAAAGACTTTTGCTTATCCTGACTCCAGGTGATTCTAAGATATCCAGGGTACTAAGATGGTCACAACAGTATTATATACATGCTTCTATTTATATGATCTTTCTTTTGAAACATGTCTTTGAATACAGACAGCATCTTTCTTCATATGTCCTTTATTTTTAATTTTTATATTTATTTTTAAAAGCTTTTTGTTTACAAGATATATGTATAGGTAATTTTGCCAAAGCTAGCATTTCTAATACAATATTAAATACTAATGGTGATAGTGGACAACCTTATTTCAGTCCTGATCTTAATGGGAATGGTTCCAGTTTATCCCCATTACATATGATGTTTACAGATAGTTTTAAATAGATGCTACTGATTATTTTAAGGGAAAGACCATTTATTTCTATACTCTCAAGTGTTTTTAATAGGAATGGATGTTGGATTTTATCAAATACTTTTTCTGTATCTATTGAGATGATCATATGGTTCTTGTTAATGTGGTTATTAATATGGTCAATTATAATAATAGTTTTCCTAATATTGAACCAGCCCTGCCTTCCTGGTACAAATCCTACTTGATCATGGTTTATTATCCTAGGGATGATTTTCTGTAGTCTTTTTACTAATATCTTATTTAAGATTTTAGCATCAATATTCATTAGGGAGATTGGTCTGTAATTTTCTTTCTCTATTTTTAACCTACCTGGTTTAGGTATCAGTACCATGTCTGTGTCATAAAAGGAATTTGGTAGGACTTCTTCATTCCCTATTTTTTTTTCAAATAGTTTATATAGCATTGGGTCTAATTGTTTTTTAAATGTTTGGTAGAATTCACATGTAAATCTATCTGGTCCTGGAGATTTTTTTCTTAGGGAGCTGATTAATAGCTTGTTCTATTTCTTTTTCTGAAATAGGACTATTTAAACAATTTACTTACTCCTCTGTTAATCTGGGAAGCCTATATTTTTGGAGGTAGTCATTCATTTCACTTAGGTTATCAAATTTATTGCATAAAGTTGGGCAAAGTAACTCCTTATTGTTGCTCTAATTTCCTCTTCATTGATGGAAATTAATCCCTTTTCATTTTTAAGACTAACAATTTGATTTTCCTCTTTCCTTTTTCTAATCAGATTTATCAAAGGTTTATCTATTTTATTGGTTTTTTCATAAAACCAACTGTTAGTTTTATTTATTAATTCAATAGTTTGTTTTCTTTTACTTTCAATATCATTAATTTCTCCTTTTAATTTTAGAATTTCAAGTTTAATATTTGATTGGAGGTTTTTAATTTGGTTTTGTTCTAGCTTTTTAAGTTGCAAACTCAATTCATTGATCTTTCCTTTCTCTATTTTATTCAAGTAAGCCTCCAAAGATATAAAATTTCCCCTTATTACCGCTTTGGTTGCATCTCACAAATTTTGGTATGATGCCTTATCATTGAGTGAAATTATTAATTGTGTCTATAATTTGCTGTTTTACCCAATCATTCTTTAAGGTGAGATTATTTAGTTTCAAATTACTTTTTGGTCTATTTACCCCTAACTTTTTTGTTGAATGTAGTTTTTATTGCATTGTGATGAGAAAAAAAAAGGCATTTACTATTTCTGCCTTCCTGCATTTAATTTTGAGGTCTTTATGACCTAATACATTGTCAATATTTGCATAGGTTCCATGAACTGCTAAGAAGAAAGTATATTCCTTTCTGTCACCATTCAGTTTTCTCCAGAGATCTATCATACCTAATTTTTCTAATATTCTATTTACCTCCTGAATTTCTTTCTTGTTTTTTTTTGTGGTTTGATTTGTCTAATTCTGAGAGTGAAAGGTTGAGATCTCCCACTATTATATTTTTGCTGTCTATTTCTTTTTGCAACTCTCTTAACTTCTCCTTTGGGAGATTAGATGCTATACCACTTGGTGCATATATGTTTAGTATTGATATTGCTTCATTGTTTATGCTACCATTTAGCAAGATATAATTTCCTTCCTTATGTCTTTTAATTAGATTAATTTTTGCTTTTACTTGATCTGAGATAAGGATGGCAACCCCTACTTTTTATACTTCACCTAAAGCATAATAGATTCTGCTCCAGCCTTTTACCCTTACTCTGTGTGTATCTCCTGCTTTAAATGTGTTTCCTGTAAAGAGCATATTCTGACTTTTGATCCTGTCTTCTATCTACCTCTGTTTAATGGGAGAGTTCATCCAATTCACATTTCTGGTTAAAATTACTAATTCTGTATTTCCTGCCACTTCTTATCCCCAGATTATTCTTTTCTTTTTCTTGCCCCCTTTTTCCCCCTTTCCAGTATTAAACTTATGGGCAACACTTGCCTCACGCAGCTCTCTCTCTTTAGAATCTCTCCCACCTCCTTTGAATCCTTTCCCCTTTCTTGTACCCTTCCCTTATTACTCTTTCCCTTATCCCTTTTCCTCTCCCACTTTTTAATGAGGTGAGAGAAGTTTCTTTGTAAACCAAATATGTCAATTATTTTCTCTTTGAGCCAACTCTAATGAGAGTAAGATTCACACAATGTTCCTCCCCTTCTCTAAATTACCTCAGATTTGATAGGTTTCCTTTGCCTCTTCATGGAATGTAGTTTCCCTCTTTTTATATCCCCTTTTCCCTTTTTCTGACACTATCCCCTTTCCATTTCTACTTCCCTTTTTTATATCAGCAAAATCAAATTATAAATGTATTCTCTATGTATATCAACAACAGAAATACAGTTCTCAAGAGTTCTATTTACCTTTTTCTGCTTCTCTTGAGTCCTATAGTTGAAGATCAAATTTTTTATTTAGATCTGGTTTTTTCCTTAGAAACAAATGGAATTCATCTGTTTCATTAAATGTTCATCTTCTTCCATAGAAAAAATGCTCAGCTTAGCTGGGTCTTTTATTCTTGGCTGCATTCCATTTTTTTTGCCTTTTGGAATATCAGATTCCAGGCCCTTTGATCCTTTAATGTGAAGGCAGCCAGATCTTGAGGGATTCTTATTGTGGTTCCTTGCTGCTTGTAATATTTTTTCCTTAGTCTGATAGTTCTGAAATTTGGCCACAATATTTCTTGGAGTTTTTATTTTAGGTCTTTTTCAGAATTCTTTCAATGCCTATTTTACCTTCTGATTCTATTACATCTGGGCAGTTCTCTTTGATGATTTCTATAAACTAGTACCTAGGCTCTTTTTTTCATCATAATTTTTGGGAAGTCCAATAATCCTCAGATTATCTCCTAGATCTATTTTTCAGGTCTATTGTTTTTCCAAGTAGAAATTTAACATTTTTCTTCTAATTTTTCATTTTTTTGGTTTTGCTTGATTGATTCTTGATGTCTCAATGAATCATTCATTTCTATTTGTTCAGTTCTGATTTTTAATGAGTTATGTTCTTCATTAGCTCTTTTTTACTTCTTTTTGTATATGTTCAATTGAGTTTTTAAATGAGTTGTTTTGCTCTATGGAATTTTTTTCCCATTTCACTATTTTTTTTTAGTGAGTTATTTTTTTTCCAATTCACAAATCCTACTTTCTTGGGAGTTCTTTATCTTTTCCAATTCACAAATCCTACTTTCCTGGGAGTTCTTTACCTTTTCCAATTCACATTTCAGGAAGTTTTTACTTCTTGCATAGCTTCTCTTTCCTTTCCCCATTTTTCTCCTAGCTCTCTTTTAAGTTTTTTAATAGTCTCTTCTAAGAGAGCATTGTGTGATGGGGGACAGGTTACATCCCCCTTTGGGGTATTGTCTGGAGACTGTTATTAGTCTCCTCAGAGTTGAAAACCTGCTCTCTTTCTGCATAAAATCTATCGATCCTTTTGATTTTTTTACTCATTTTTTTTAAAGCCTATTGGGTCTGCCTTTAGGCCAAGGAAGTTACCAACTCCTTCTGTGGAGCAAGGATATGGACAGTAGCTGTCCTGCAAACGAGCTGCAAAAAGCGGTGAGGTATTGGAGTGCTCTGGGAAAAATTCCCCACTGGAAGTGACTCAGGTCTGGGCATCACCACTGAGCTGTGGAAGTGCCCAGTGAAGAGCCCCACTGTGTGGATTAGAGACTGTCCTGGGACTAGAGGCTGAGCAGTGAATGTGTCACTACCCCAAGCCAAAGCCTGCTGTGGGGCTATGGGTATTAGGAGGTACTCAGCTAATAGCCCTGCAAGCACCTGAAGTATCTCTGCCCAGGGAGCATAGTTGTATGGAAGTTCTTGTACCCCAGGCTGCACCCCCCCTGCCATGCAGATTTGTGACTGTCCTGGCCAGTGCTGCAGAATGCAACTGAGCAGCTGTGCTGTGGTCTGTACTGAGTCACTTCTGGTTTTGGGTGAGTATAGCCAGATCTTGTTAGGTTCTGGCATTTTTTAGAGTACCCTCTACCTTTTGCTTTAATTTCTCTGCTGGTCTACTGCTTTGCAACCAAGGCAGAGCAGTCAGTCTATGACAGAGTCATCTCTGTAAATTTTCTAACCACAGAGGCCATCCCTGCCTGGTCTGCTCAATATGCTAGTCTCTAGTTCTATTCCTGTTTTTGCTGGTCTGTTCCCACTCCTCAGGAGAAAATTTTTCTGGTGATCTTCCAGATTATCTTTGGCTGCTAAATTGTTGCACTTCCAATCTTCATGAATTTTATCAGTCAAGCGCTATTTTTGAGGTTGAATTTAACAGTTGGTCATGAGGGTATGAGAGAGGCTCAGAAAGTCACATGTGCCTTCTCTGCCATCTTGGCTCTGCCAATTTGTGTATTTATAATAACCAAAAAGTCATTCAAAATTTTTCTTACAACTGTATTGCTGGAGCAGCTAGGTGACACAGTGGATATAGCACCAGTGGTGAAGTTAGGAGGACCTCTCAGACATTTAACACTTCCTATCTTTGTGACCCTAGGTAAGTCACTTAACCCCAATTGCCTAAGCAAAAAACAAACAAAACTATATTGCTATTATTATATACAATGTTCTCTTTATCATTCTTCTCATGCCTTTTTAAGATGACTGAGCTCATAAGAAATGAGCTTGGTATAAAAAATGGTATAAGAAATACCATAGAAGTATTTCATCACTACCATATACCACATGTTTATCCTAGTTCTGAATTGATGGAGATCCCAGAAATTTCCAGTTCTTTATTATCACAAAGAGCTGCTTTAAATATCCCATGAACATTTAAAGTTTTAAACAATATTTGTGAATTTCCCTGCATTTTATTTTTACTCACTATTTTCTTTTCCAGACTCTTTTTTAACCTATTGCTGTTATCTTACTTCTCCCTCTACCCTCCCATTACTGACCATTAGAAATAATTCAATGAAAACCAGAATAATTTGGGTTTAAAAGTATAATCAAGTAATTCCATAAGAAATACAATGGGCTTTTTTTTTTTAATTGTTTTTAGTAAGAGAAAAAGGAAAAGATAAGAAAGAAAGAAAGAAAGAAAGAAAGAAAGAAAGAAAGAAAGAAAGAAAGAAAGAAAGAAAGAAAGAAAGAAAGAAAGAAAGAAAGAAAGAAAGAAAGAAAGAAAGAAAGAAAGAAAGAAAGAGAAAAAGGGAGGGAGGGAGGAAGGAAGGAAGAACAGAAGGAAGGAAGGAAGGAAGGAAGGAAGGAAGGAAGGAAGGAAGGAAGGAAGGAAGGAAGGAAGGAAGGAAGGAAGGAAGGAAGGAAGGAAGGAAGGAAGGAAGGAAGGAAGGAAGGAAAGAAGGAAAAGTAAAAAGTAGTGCTGGTGATATAATGAATCAGTTCTTGTTTTCAAGGAGCTCACACTCTAATTTGAGGAAGACCATACAGAACTGTTAGCACAGTTGAAATGAATTTATTTTGAGAGAGCAATGAATTATGCATGGATTGTAGAAATTTGGTCACACTTTTCACTCTTATTCTGCCCCTTCCAAGATTATTTCATTTTTGTGATTATACTTGACAGTAGGGGGAGAAAGGCTCCAGCCCTCTAATTAGCTGTTTTCACCTAGAAGAGTGATCTCATCAGAAAGTGAATCAATGTCTTTTAGAGAAACAGAAGACCAAAGTTCAACTACTACTTTTGTATACATGCAATTTTGGGAAAATCTTTTTGCCTAGATGAGTATGTTTCCTTATCTATATAAAATGTGTTCAGCCATAAACAAAACTATCAGATTGATGGCTGCCATTAAATGAATGTGAATTACCATAGGCTAGCGATTGCAGCCTGGCATACTAAGAAACTGTTTGACTTTAGATGAGTCAATCCTGATTCAAAAGTTGGTCCATTTGGAAAATAACATTAAAGGAGCTTATTAAGGCTAATTTTCTATCTACTGAGACACATGTCCTGATACTTTAACACCTACTGTATCTTCTTATATAATATTATAGTTTCTGCACTATGAAGTTAACCACATTTATTGTTTCTGAAATAGCATATTTTTATTTTATCTGTGTATTTATTTATTCTTTACATTATTATTTAAACTCTTGAGTTCTAAATTCTATTCATCCCTTCTTCCCTTTCCTCCCTGCTCCTTGACACTATAAGCAGTCACATACAATTTGCACATCTAGAATTATGTAAAACATTTCCATGTTAGTGATTTTATATGAGATTAGAACAAAAGAAAAAAATGAAAAGTGGAGGAAAATAGCATGCTTCTTCTCACTGTGTTATTTGCTTATATTTTGCTTTCTTTCCCATTTTTTTTCCTTCTTAATCCGATTTATCTTGTACAGCAAGATAACTTTATAAATATTAGATTTAACATATATTTTGACATATTTAGCAGGTATTGAACTACCTACCATCTAGGGGAGGAGGTGGGGGGAAGGAGGGGATAATTTGGAACCGAAGACTTTGCAAGGGTTAATATTGAAAAATTACCCATGACTATGTTTTGTAAATAAAAAACTTTAATTAAAAAAAAAAAAAAGTATACTTCAGTCTGTTCAGACAACATCAGTTCTTCCTCTAGAGGTGGATCGGATACTTCATTAGTCCTTTGGTATTGTCTTGGATCATTGTATTGCTATTTCATTTGTGATTCTTCATCAAACAATAGTGCTGTTACAATATTCTTTTGGTTCTATTCATTTCACTATGCATCAGTTCCTATAAATCTTTCCAGGTTTTGTTATTTTGGTTTTTTCCTGAAATCCCCCTGCTTGTCATTTTTTATACCACAATAGTATTCTATTATGATCATATACCACAACTTAATATGCCATTCCTCAATTTATGGGCATCACTTTGATTTCCAAATCTTTTTTTTTTTTTTTTTCCCCTTTCTGAGGTTAGGGTTAAGTGACTTGCCTAGGGTCACACAGCTAGGAAGTGTTAAGTGTCTGAGACCAGATTTGAATTCAGACAAAGGAGCCTTTCTGGTTCCAGGCCTGAATTATATCTATTCACTATATCACCTAGCTGCCCCTCAAAATATATTATTTCATACAAATTAAAATAATTCTTAGTTACCACATACCTATCAGAATGGCTAATATGACAAAAGGGAAAATGTTGGATGTTGAAGGGAACATGGAAAAATTGGGAAAATAATTCACTATTAGTGGAGTTGTGAATTGATCCAACCATTTTGGAGAGCAATTTGGAACAAGGTCCAAAGGGTTATAAAACTGTGTCTATCCTTTGATCTAGCAATATTACAGCTAGGTCTATATTACAAAAATATCTGGAAAAGGTATAATGACTTATTTGTATTAAAATATAGCAGCTCTTTGGTTAAGATTTGGTTAAAATGGTTAAGATTTGGAAATCAGGGGGCAGCTAGGTGGCGCAGTGGATAGAGCACCAGCCTTGAATTCAGGAGGACCTGAGTTCAAATCTGGTCTCAGACACTTAACACTTCCTAGCTGTGTGACCCTGGGCAAGTCACTTAACCCTAGCCTCAGAAAGGGAAAAAAAAAAAAAAAAAAAAAAAAAAAAAGATTTGGAAATCAAAGTGATGCCCATAAATTGAGGAATGGCATATTAAGTTGTGGTATATGATCATAATAGAATACTATTGTGGTATAAAAAATGACAAGCAGGGGGATTTCAGGAAAAAAACAAAATAACAAAACCTGGAAAGATTTATAGGAACTGATGCATAGTGAAATGAATAGAACCAAAAGAATATTGTGCACAGTAACAGCACTATTGCTTGATGAAGAATCATAAATGAAATAGCAATACAATGATCCAAGACAATACCAAAGGACTAATGTGTGATCCTAGTCAAGTGCTTTAATCTTTTTTTGCCTCAGTTCCCTCATCTGTAAAATGAGTTGGAAAAGGAAATAGCAAACCATTCCAGTATTTTTGCCAAGAAAACCCCAAATAGGGTAAGGAAGAGTCAGACACAATTGAACAACAACTGAACAACAACAGTTTTAAAGAGATGATTTCTTAGAAAATCAAGTCATCTTTTTCAGGAAATCAAATCCAGGAATAGACCTTTATGTACACAAGGCAAATCTAGTCAAACAATTTGTTGTAGAATGCCTTTTAACACTTTAGGTTCATCTTACCTGTCAAAATTGGTTTGACCAGATCAGACCTATATCCCATGTATAATGTAATTTTCACTATAATATGCATGCCAAAAGGCAATTAATATCCTTGTTCCCAGAAACCATTCTTATGATGCAGTTTTGTTAAGCTTTCTATTTATTTTCACACTTATGCATCTAGTGGGGGTATGTATTAACATTTCTATATATCATATATTCATCTTCTGTACTTTAGGACATACATTTTCTAAACCTTAAAATGTAATATTATATATGTTCTGTGGCTTTTATTTATTTTACTTAATATTTCCCAATAAGATTTTAACCTTGAAGCAGTACTCAGGCATTCTGTGGGCTGTAGGCTTCCCAAACCACTTCTTTGAAAACTTTACTTTAGAAAACCTTTATTTGTTTTAAGAAAATGTTTTTTGAATTTTCAAAACATAAATGACTAATTAATCTTAATAAAAATTTATATACAAATGTATGTGTATATGAACATTTCAGTTTTTTCACTGATAGAGATCACAGCAATCCTTGAAGAGATGAATTTCTATGAATGAAATGAAAACATTTTCCTGAAGTCACTGTGGGATTAAAATTATCCCACCTACAATAAGAGAGACTGAGCAAGAAGTTTGAGCCAAAGACACTTTATTAGAGTGTTCATGGTCCCCTCTAATGAAGTATATCTCACATCTTCCTCATGATCTGAGATGCCAAGTTCCCTTAAGGCTATACTAATAGGGTTATGAATGATGCTAAATATAAAACAGCAATTTCATTGGTTAACACATAATAATACATAGGCTAAAATATGACTGCCAACAGGGTCACAAGTAGGATGAAATTCTCACAGTCAGTGACTTAAGTGGTCATAAGATGACTATTTGCTCCTATTGGACAAGTGATCAGTTTGAAGTTACAAAAATATTTGAGGGGATTTCCTTGCAGTTATGAGCTCTGCCACTCTGGGTTTGGTCACCATGACAAGGAAAAATATGGGTGGAAGACCTTAAACTTCCTATAGTTAAGTAAATAAACTGATGATCTACACCTCATAGCTCTGGGGCCCTATATGGAGAATTATGATATGATTCTATCAAATTGATTAATACTGATTAGAATAGAGTATGCATCCAAATTAATTTTTTCCCTCTCTTCACTCTTATAGAGATTAGTCTTTCTGAATTTAATTGGCCAGACAGTGATTAATTGAGAGTTTCTATCTGGATTCATAACTAAAACCTTTTACACTTAGTAGAACTTGTCAGAGCAGTTGCTCAGCTGGTACCACCACCTCCATATCATGGTGTTCCTAGGATCATAGAAAAAGAGCTTGAGGGGAGCAACCCAGGAGTCATCTGCTCTAATTACATAGATAATGAAATTAAAGCAAGAGGAATAATGTATTTAGCCTGAGGTCATATAGCTACCCAAAGAGCACGGGGCATATTTGAACCCAAGTACTTGATCTCTAAAGCTGGTGCTCTTTCATCTATAATACTTGGAGATATCAGAGTGTACTGTGAATGTATATACTTAGATATTTTTCTCTACTTATAGGATTATAAGATTTAAAGCTGGAAAGGAGCTTAGAAATCATTCTAGTCCAGTCTCCTAATTTTACCCATGAATTAACTGTGGTGCAGAGAGGTGATTGTCCAAATATACTTTCTGCCTGTGGTTCTATCTCTCTCTTTCTTTCTGTCTTTCTCTGTGTGTATGTTTCTTTCTGTCTGTGTGTGTCTCTTTCTCTCAATGTCTCTCTGTGTCTATTACTCTTGTCTCTCTATGTATCTTTCTATGTGTCTCTGTGTCTGTGTCTCTGGCTCTATCTATACCTGTGTGTGTCTCTGTGTCTGTGTCTATGGCTTTTTCTGTCTCTGTTTCTGTTTCTGTCTTTGTCTCTCTATTTATCACACAAACAAGCACTCCCACATACACACCCCAACATATAGAGCAAATAAAAATAATTTATATCAGTATTGAATTATTGAAACTTTCATATCAGAAATGTAAATTGGCATGTTATACCATGAGGCATAATAATAATTTAAGCCTAATAACCTTTCACCAAAAACAAAACAGCTATGTGCATTTCTTTCCATGATTTTCACTGGCTTTGAGGGCCATGTGTTTTTAAAACACAGTACCTAGCAACTGCCAACAAAATATGGGCATACATAGAAAACTAACGATTGTGCATGCCATTTGACTGATTGTATTTACCAAATATGTACTTTCTGGGTAAACTCCAGATTCCAGATAAACTACTCATATAAATCCACTGTGGGCTAGGGAGAAAGGAGAGAGGAAGAAAGACTGTGGCATAGTCAATAGAGAGTTGATTTCATAATCAGGCAAACTTGAATTCAAATCACATCATTGACACACACCTGCACGGTGATCCTAAGCAAGTTGCTTTATCACTCAGTGCCTCCAGGCAACTAAACTCTAAAATGCAGAACAGGTATTGACCTGCAAAGGTAGAGGAGTTTCCTCTCAGTTCCCTATATAAACTATATCTTAGATTTAGAGTCAAAGGGAAAGTTAGAGATTGTATAGTTCAAAACTTTAATTTGTAAATGTGAAGACTGAATATTAGAAAGTAAGTGACTTCTCCAGGATGATGGAGGAAGTAAATGGGAAAGCTGGAATTGAATTTGAAAGGTCCCATAATTACACATTCAGGACTTTTTCTATTTTACCATGTAATTTTATTCCCAGGTAATAAAAATATGCAAATAAATACACTAGTGATAGTATTACCCCTTTGGAAGAAAAGTCAATGCAAATTCAATATAATCAAATTCTTATGAATGAACCTTCAACATAAATGAAGAAAAAATAAGGAACTTCCAAACTTTTTTAGGGGTTTGTAAAACTTGAAAGTGATAATGTGAAAGCCCAAAGCTAAGTCTAGGAAAAGGGTGTTGGTATCAATCCCTTCATATATAGCTATGATATCAAAGTGATACTGAAGATAATGCTGAGTCATTGTGCCCTTTCTGGGTTATCTGAAAGGAAGCAATTTTATAATCCTCAAGAGAGGGATTGAACCTTAAAAGAAAAAGAAATTGGCCACTAACCACAACATAGAAATTCTCATTTTTTTCTGTTGTTGTATGCTTACATTTTGTTTTCTTTCCCAGTTTTTTTTTCCTTACTGATCCAATTTTTCTTGTGCAGCAAGATAACTGTATAAATATGTATACACATATTGGATTTAACATATATTTTAACACATTTAACATGTATTGGACTACCTGCCATCTAGGGGAGAGAGTGGGGGGGAAGGAGGGGATAATTTGGAAGACTTTGCAAGGGTTAATGTTGAAAAATTACCCATGCCTATGTTTTGTAAATAAAAAACTTTAATAAAAAAAAAAAAGTTGGCCACTATTTCTATTTTTTTAAATCATTAATGTATTTCTAATCCCCTTATCCTTCAATTTCAGCTTTTATAATACCATAGGGAAAGGAATCCAGCATGGAAACATTTCCTCCCTTAATAATAAGATTCTATTCTATTCTATAGTTCTTCAGAAAAAAAATATAATACCATGGTTTATGTGAGATGGGGAATGGGGGAAGAGAGTGTTAAGTTAGGAAAGAGAGAATGTTGAGGGAAAAGGAAATAATGACAATGCTATATTAAAAAAAAGAAAGAAAATGTCATACTTTAGGAAATTAGGAAATGTCATAATTTAGGAATTAGTACTAATTAGTATTAATTTTAACGTATGATGAGCTGGATTCAAATCCTACCTCTGATGGTTTGGGGGGGGGGGGGGAACCTGGACAAGCTTTAACCTCCATTGACCTCAGCTTTCTCAACTATTTCAAAAACATAAACAAAAACAAAAACAAAAAAAATTGAACTAGAAAGTCTCCATCCAGGCAAAGACTTTCAGACCTGAAGAATCACACATCTTTTTTTTTTTTTTTTTTTTTTTTTTTTTTTTTTTAATATGAGAAAATTGGAGGTTCATTATTCAAAATACAGGTCCTAGAGTTAAAAAGACCTGAATTTAAAACCTGCCTTAGATATTTATTAGCTGTGTGATATGTTTCATTTTCTTCCTTTGTAAAATAAGAATATTATCTACTTTCCAGGATTGTGATAAGGGTAAAATGATATGTTCAAAGAGATTTGCAAACTTTAAAGCATTATATACATACTAGCTATTTTTATTATTAGATAATTACTAACAAAGCAGAAACTAGAACTCAAGATTTTCTGATTCTCATCTAGTTGTCTTTTCTCTTCTCTTCTAGTGTACTGCCCTATTTAAATAGTTTAATGGAAATAATAATGTTCAATCAGGAAATTATCTCAGGAAAAAAAAAATGTTAACCTTTATAACCTCCTGCAGGGAGGAGACAAGCAACATATAAAAGAAGAGCTTAATTTTGTAGTGCTAAAAAAAAATTAATCTCTCTCTCTCTCTCTCTCTCTCTCTCTCTCTCTCTCTCTCTCTCTCTTTCTCTCTCTCTCTCTCTCTCTCTGTCTCTCTGTCTCTCTGTCTCTCTGTCTCTCTGTCTCTCTCTCTCTCTCTCTTTCTCTCTCTCTCTGTTTCTCTCTGTCTCTCTCTGTCTCTCTCTCTCTCTGTCTCTCTCTCTCTCTCTCTCTCTGTCTCTCTCTCTCTCTCTCTCTCTCTCTCTCTCTCTCTCTCTCTCTCTCTTCCTCTCTTCCTCTCAATTTAAAGTATACCTCTGGGAACTTACCCTTTGACAATCAAATCAGAACATGACAATTATCTTCAAATGTTGGCAGACTTAAAAAAAAATTTCTGCAAGAGTTCTAGAGTTTCAAATGATTGTGCCTATGTGTTCATGAAAAAGAAACATAAGGGCTGTCTCTCTGTTAAAAGTTTCCTCTGTAAGTGAATTCAATGTCATGACAGATCTCTAGACTTTCAGTTTTACTTAAGGATATCCAACCCATCCCAATTGCACAATCATAAAACTGGAAGCAGCCTTGGGTGATATCCAATCCTTCATTGCATAGTTGAAAAAATGGATGTTAAATAACTTCCCTAATGGCATACACACAGTAAGCAGCATGAGTTAGAAACAAGCCCAAGTTTGCTTTAAAAGCAATAGTCTTTCTACTGTACCAAATGTTTCTTTCTTTGGTGATCCTGAAAGAAATATTTTCATTTTCTTTAGGAAAAGGTTTGCGCAAAAAATGACCTCCTTTTGGCAAAAACAAAACCTGGAAGGGACTGCTAATCTAATCCAAAAACATTAAACGCATGTAAATCAATGCTTTAGGCTATTTTACCCTTTTTCAGTTCCTTTTCTTCCCAAATCTTTTGAATCCTTTCTTCCTTTTCTTCTCCTGCCCTGCCACTCAAAGTTTGATTTTTTTTTCATAAAATAACTATTAGAAACTTCAAGAGAATTGTCTTTACATCAACAATTTACTCTGTGTAGTATGAAATGAATGCTCAACCATGAGGTTCATTTTCTGTATGTAGCTGACCATTAAGATGTCTCAGTTGTGCAACTGAAGACAGAGTCCTTTGAAGAAGGCATGGGAAAAGCAAACTGACTCAGCTGTGCCCACATTTCCCTTCAGTTCCTTTCCCCTCCCACTCTGGTCTAGGGTAAATACTGTGTTCATCTAGGGGAATTTTGTTTGTGGACACAAGTATTTCTCCTGGGCCTAGTGGTTCCCTGGTTTCAAAAGCATCATTTCCTTAAGCTCAATTGTCCATATGCTCAGGATTCTTCTCTGGGGATTATAACAGAAAAAGATCCTATAGGGCTTTACATAAACCAAAAAAGATAATTTCAGTCCCAGAGTCAGTGACCAAAAGAGCAGGCCCAGTTGAAGTTCAATTTTAAAATTGGAGAATTAAAAAGTATCCTATCTTAAAAAAGAAAAAATCCCCTCAAGTGACTATCATTTTAGAAAAGATGCCTTCATCACTGGGAATAATAAGGAGCTATTTTGGGTCACAAGTGTTGAATAATATGAAGTCTCCCAGGGCAAAGAGAAAGTTGGGAATAATTCTAAACCTGTTTCTAAAAATAGAAATGTAGATAATTATAGAAATTCATTGGAAAACCTCACCAGTCAGTTCTTTATCTCTCTTTTTTCCCCTTAGTTTACTTTTTTTCTTCTATTTAAATCCCATATATTAACACCAAGATTAGAATTTCAGAATTAAATTTGAGTTTAAATCATTCATTTTCTAGATGAAGAAATTGAGGCTCAAAGAACAAACCTTACTTTCCCAGAGTTGCATAGTTAGCAAGAATAAAAAACTGTGTTTTGAACTGAGACTCTCTGATTTCAAATGAGTGTTGTTGAATGTTATCTTGTCTATTTGTTTTAATATTAGTCCTCTCTCCCCCTAACCACCACAGTTTAGTGTAGTATAACAGAAAAAACAGAATTCAGAAATTCTGATGTCTAGTTTAGGCTTTCTTATGAACTATGTGACCACAAATAAATCACTTAATCTCAGTTTCCTTATCTTTAAAATGGAATTGAGCAGAACATGATAGTAGATGTAATTAAATGAAAGCTCCTTAGGGAGCAGGACTACTATTGCTGTAAGATTCAGAGACATCATTATCCTCTTCTTTCCCCATTCTTTTCCAACTGATTGTTCAATTCTAGTCAGCCAGAAGGAGGCATAAAAATGGGAGCTAGAAGCCACTGTGATGGACAGAGAGGCCTGAAAAAGAGAAAATAATGGGGTAGAAATATAATTAGTCTAGGGGAGATGTCATCAGATTTAATTTAGCTTCTAATCACTGTTTCTCATTACTGGGGCAAAGGGAAATCCTAAACTCTATATCCAGGGCTCTACCTTTTTTTTTTTTTTTTTTTCCCACAAAATACCAATTCTACAATAACTGAACTACCAAACAGTAAAGAAATTCAAAGAATTTAATGAAAGAATGCATAAGAGAGAAACAGACTGATAGCTCAGATGACTGGACTAAAGTCAGAAAGATTTACTGCTTGTGGTGAACAACTAATATTTGAATAACTGCTTAAGGATGGAAGATCTATAATCACTCAAAGAAATCACAAAGGAAAGACCATCTTTCAGATTAATTCTTTGACTTTTTTTTTTTTTTTCCGTATTTTGCAACCACATGGTAGCAATAAGTTGAAAGAGGGCTGGAATTGGAGTTAGAAGGCCTGGGATCAAACCAAATTTTGCGGTTTATTACCAAATTGCTTAACTTGTTGGAGCTCCAGTCTTCTTACTTGTAAGTAAAGGAGCTGCACACAATGGCTTCTTAGGATTCTTTCAGCTTTAAATTCATTATCCTATTGCCCAATTTTAACATACTTATTAATAGATACACCTAGAGTGTTTTTTTTCCTTGATTTAAAGTACATGAATAGATTTTTGGAAATCTGACACTTTTTTAAACTTGCAATTAAAATTTAGCATTTTCTTCATTTATTATTATTATTTTTTTAATTGTTCTGAGAAGGGATCCATGGGCTTCCCTAGACTCCTGGAGGGACAGAAAAGGTGAAGAAGCCCTATTCTAAGCCTTGGCCAAAACTATGTATATATGGAATAGTTGGTTAGTTGTACTTCCTTCATAAAGAAGAACAACCTAACATCACTATAATGGGGTGAAGGTATAGTATATTCAACTGTGGTTGATCAGACCATACAAGCTCAGAAGGCTCTGTGACAGATGGGGCACAAATAGTCTACAAGAACATTTTAAAGTGGTGATATCTCTAAATTTGTACTTCTCACATTTCTTTTGAGATACTGAAATTCTACTTTGCCCTCCTAGAGTGTAACACATCTTTGATGCAGGCACACCATGCTAGATAAGTTTGTGCTAGTATCTCCCATATCTCATAAACAAATCTAAATCTAATTTGGAATCAATGAGACAGATAATAGAGATAGACAAGGAAATAAGCCCAGAATTGAAAATGAGGAAGCGAGAAGACCAGATTGCTTTTAGGAAATTACAAAGAACTTTTATGAACTCCAAGTTTTCGGTAACAGTAAAGATACATATTTTCAAAATGTTTACTGTCATTGCTTTATGGCAGTAATACCTGGTACAACACTGCTTAAATAAAGCTGAATATCACACAGAGGACAATGGACTGGCTAATAGTAGGTGGGACATAATAAACAAGGAACTCCAAAGACAAGCATTTTGGCTCCAATATTTTCTCAGACTGTCTACTGTCCTGGATTGTTTTCCCTCCTCATTTCTACCTACTGCAAATGTCCCAATTAAAATCTCCTCTTATCTAAGAAGCCTTTCTTAATACCTCTTTATTCTAGTGCTTTCCCTCTTTTAATTAATTGCTAAATACATAACAATTCTTAATTTTGGCAAGACATTTAACAGAATCTTCTATGATACTTTTGTCAGTCAACAAACAGTCATTAAGGCCCTGTTATATTATATATAACATTATGCTAAGCACTGAGAATACCAAAAAAAAAAAATCTTGTCCTCAAGGAGCTTATAGACTAATGAAGAAGATTTACAAATATATGTGTGTATGTGTGTGTGTTATGTATGTATGTATATGTATATGTATGGAATAGTTGGTTAGTTGTACTTCCTTCATAAAGAAGAACAACCTAACATCACTATAATGGGGTGAAGGTATAATATATTTTGATTTTATATATATATAAAATAAAAATACATACAGGATAATTTGGAGATAAATAAAATAAATAAAAAAGGGAAGGCAGTGGTATTACTGGTAATCAGAAAAGGCTTCTTGCAGAAGGTTAGTTTTTAGTTTGGGTTTGAAGGAAGTCAGGGAAACTAGGAGGAGGAGAAAATGGGAAAATGTAATAAAGCAAAAGGGACAATGTTACTGCTAAAAATAAATAAAAATAAATGCAATGACAATAACAACAAAAATAGAAAACTAAATGATTCTGAAGAGGTCAAATGTTGCCTTAATGATGACATGATGTTCATAGCATGGAAAGTAATAGGTCTAAAATATTGCATGCACTCTTCAAAACACCGCAGCACAGCTGAACTGTTATATTCTCTGTGCTGAGAATCTGAGTCATTTTTAAGGTAAATATTAACAAAATAGGGTGTTTTCAAAGCACACCAGGATAATGAACAAACTACAAATCACATAAGATAAAGAATAGTTAGAGGAAAATAGGAACGTAACTTGTAGAAGACTGCAGTGGAGAAATAATTTCTGCCTTTAAATATTTGAAATGCTGTTCTGTGAAAGAGCATTTCTTCTTACTCACTGCTACTAAAAAAAAAAAAAAAAGTGAAGTTACAGAGATTTCAGGTCAATGTACAGAAGAGCTTTCTAAAAAATTAGAGATTTCCAATAATAGATGGAACTATCTTGCAAAGTCATGAATTCTCAATCACTAGGACTATTTAAGTAGATGATGAATAAACATTTGTCTCAGAGAATGTTAGCATTGGGAAGGAAGAATTATATAACTTTTAAGTGTTTTTGTTTGTTTGTTTGTTTGTTTTTTAAGGAACAATAGGTACAATGGACCTTAGAAACTATTTAATCCAAAGCCTTTGTTTTACAGATGAAGAAATTGAGTCTGAAAGAGAGACTTGTTCAAAATCATCAGATAGTGTGTAATACAGACTCTGGATATACACATATGACTTCTGATTGCAAATTGGTTCTTTTCCAGCTTGAAATTTTATGAATTTAATATACAAGTTACTAATAGAATAGGAAACAGAACTTTTATGTTCTGATGGAGAACAAAGTACTCTGGAGCATGCCTATATAGTATCTTGGTGAAGAATAAGATATATTGTTAGGGTTATATTTTCCTCTCCCTAACTAATGCTAATCTGTCCTTATTCCTAGGCCTATCAGAGAAAATCTGGTAAATATAATATCAATAATAATATCAATCTCACCTCTATTTTGAGGTCTTCAGAATCCTCTGGCTACTATCGCATAGAAAGTAGTTGAAGCATAACAGAGCACCCGAGAGTTTAAATGAGCAGCAATCTTAAACTTTATTCCCGTAAATCACATCTACCCTATGACCTCCTGCATATACCTTAGTATCGACTTCCCAGTCCAAGCTCCAGGTGGAAAGAGGAAGGAGAAAAAGGAAAAGAGAGAGAGGTGCTCCTTGTTTTGAGCTTAAATAGAGTCAATGAGGTCACAGACACAAGCCAATCAACGATGAAGTCTACATCCTGAACTTGAGGGAGACTTCAGAGCGAGATCTAGGTTCCCGCCATGGGTGGAGGTCCCACCCATGAAGGAAGTCCCTAAGTACTCAACTCTTAAGTGCATCCGGGGATAAAGACCATTGGTCCACTTACATCTCAATTTAGCTTGCCTGACCTTGGACCCTTACAAATCCCCTTTCTTTCAAAGCGGGGACCACTCATCTCATGTCAAGCTACTCAGCATCAGCTATAGTTTGCTTGATCAAGGAGATCATGCTCAAGGTAGTAGGAAGCAACACCACTGACCTACTCAACAGAGTCATATCCAAGGAGAGAAGATACCAAGGAGGCAGGATGTCAATGAGATAAGATGTCACCATAATAGGATGTTACAGTTATGCACAATTCTCACAATTCTAGTACAATTGTCACAATTCTAGTTCACAATTCTAATTGGTCATAATTCTGATGCACTTACACACATGACACTTGTCACAATTCTAGATCAATTCTAGTTTATCACAATTCTAGAGCAATTCTAGTTTCACAGATAAAGGTGCATATAAACAAAGTCATTTCCAGGAACATTGTCTCAATAACAATGGCAGGTGGGTGTGTTGGTTTTTCACCCACTAATTTAAAAGCATAGTCCTTCAATAGAAAGGATAGGGCAAAGCCTCTCCCCAGACCACTGTATGGCAAATAGCCATGGGAGAAGCAAGCAGGCCCATTGTCCATTTACAGTCTTTATATTGCATATAAGTATAACAATGAGAATTAGGCTCAACAGTGGCCAAGTGTTCAACCCATTCATTAAAGTCATACTCAAGGAGATTTACAGTCTTTATATTGCATATCACCCAAGTCCATTTCAGCTGCTACACTGGAGCTGTGTCTGATGTCTCTGGTGTCATGGTCAGGAGGAACATTACTGCCATCAGCATCTAGAGGGCTGCTGACATCTGGCTGGTCCCTCTGGGCTGTTGTCTGGTCCTTCTCTTTGATTTCCAGGTCACAAATGTCTCTGGTGGGGATCAACTCCTCCACTGCTGGAATTGCACCTAGGAAGGAATGTACCCTGGGCCCCAAACCCTGGCCCAGCTTGGGCCTTTCCAAATGCCATCCAAGCCTTTCCACATCACAGTGGAAGGAAAGTTCTTGTCAAAAAGATGAACAAAAGTCAGACAAAAATCAGTCTGTCACTTAGCTGCATTTTCTGTATATGCCTGAAGTGCATTGCTAAGGTAAAATGCAAAGAATTTAAAGATGTAAAACCAAAATAACTTAAAAATATAAAATCAAAATACTTCAAAAATCTAAAATCAAAATTACTTAAAAATGTAAACTCAAAAGAGTTTAAAAATGTAAAATCAAAATTTAAAAATTGCAAGCAATCACATATATGTATTGCCACATCTTGTGCATATCCCAAAATTCCCTTTTCTTGTTTAGAAGAGAAGATCTTGGGGATATAATCTGTGCAGTTATGACTTTACTAGTAGGATTTTTTTTTTTCCTGAGGCTGGGGTTAAGTGACTTGCCCAGGGTCACACAGCTAGGAAGTGTTAAGTGTCTGAGACCACATTTGAACTCTGGTCCTCCTGAATTCAAGGCTGGTGCTCTATCCACTGAGCCCCGATATATATATATTTTTTAAAGAAGATGGGGCTACAAACAAATTTCACCTTTTTACATAATTTTGTAGAAAGCTTATTAGAATGTAAAAGTGAAATAGGTATAATGTTAGCACCACAGGAAGAGG
The DNA here is from genome assembly GCF_048593235.1 of Sminthopsis crassicaudata. Taxonomy (NCBI): domain Eukaryota; kingdom Metazoa; phylum Chordata; class Mammalia; order Dasyuromorphia; family Dasyuridae; genus Sminthopsis; species Sminthopsis crassicaudata. The sequence goes on along the minus strand of NC_133618.1, from coordinate 81,342,756 downwards.
CAATTCAACTCAACTACAAAGTTGGTAAGGAAAAGAATTGTAGATAAGATCATCACAGCAAAAGAATACAATATTTCTACCTTCCAGCATATATTTGCCACAGATAAATGTTTAGAAGTATTGATTCTCTTTAAAAAAAAAAAAAAGGATTCTTATACTATTTTGTATCATAGTCCCCTCTAACAAACAAGTGATATCTATAAGACACTATTTTTAAAATGATAAAGAAAATGTCAAATTTTAATTAGAATTTAATGAAATTTTCTCCACCCAAAATTCACAAACCTTTGAAAAATCCACAGAGTCAACTTAAGAACTTTGACTTTATTTTTGGTTCTTATGATTCGGTGGACCTAGAGTAGCAAACAAAAGGAGAAACAATAGTCAATAATAGTCAATGGTACCTTGGTGGCTATAGCTGCCAAAGGTTGATTAGGGTTTTTTTTTTTTGTTTTTTTTGTTTTTTTCCCATACTCTAGAGTTCTGCTGAGAACCTGCTCCTATAGAAAGAGGAACTAATGGGGAGAAAAGAAACTAACTTGTAATAAATGTGCTTAGTCCATTGACCAAAATTAATTTTTAAATTAGACCTGTTCCTCAAATATATGTTCTATTCCCACTCCAAGTTTATTTCCTCCTATGAGGAGGTAGATCACATGCTTTACTGTTGGATCACTAGCTAGTCACTGTATTGATCAGAATTCTTTTCCAGCTCACTAATCTTGTTTCTCAATGATTTGATTTCTTTATCCACTTTGTCTTTGAATGCATGGGATGACTTCTCCAGGCTCTCTTGCCAAGCTTCCCTTTCCTTTTCCCATTTCTCTTCCAGCTCTCTTGTGAGAGCCTTTTTGATTTCCTCTATGAGGTTCTTTTGTATTGAGGAGCAGCTTATATCCCTCCCAGGGGAGACTTGATCAGAATTCTTGAAAGGGAGGGGAGGTAAAATGCTTTCTAGTCATAAGCAGAAGTCTAGGAAATAAAAGGATATGCACGAATGCAGAAAAATCTTATGTGTATGTATACATTAGGTGGCAAATAGACTGTTTAAATTAGAGCATATTATGGATTTGAATAGTTTTTTAATAGTTATAAAAACAGAAGAGCTTGAATTTTGTTCAGTATGTGATGGACATCCATCCATTAGCAGCTTTTTAGGAGTGAAAAGAATAATATGATCAGAGTTGTATATAGTCAGTGGTATGAAATATGGATTGGAGTAGAAGGTGATAAGGAAGACATATGCTAACAGGGAACCAGGGAGAAGTATGAGAAATAAAGAGGAAAAGTTGGATGTGAACAAACTTGAAGATGTAAAATAGCATAGTGTGTGTGAAGAACTAGACAAATGCAAATTATTAGATAATTATTGTTATGCTGTTGGTGAGTGATGTCTGATTACTTATGATCCTATGGACCATTATATCCATTGAGTTTTCTTTGCAAAAATGATATTATTAGAAAATCCATAGTCTAGGGTGAATAGAGTATAAAAAACTTCAAATAGCAATACTTTACAACTAAAATGTGACTAAGGGCTGTGACTCAGATGACAACCTTATTCATTAGGTTACTTCCCCAAATGTTTGACACTTAGAAGACATTCACCAAATGTTCATTGACTAATTCCAAATACAATAGTTCCCTCATCTTCCTTCTTATATTACAGTGCTTACAAAACTGAATTTGTTCACCTAGATAATATAACTACTTTCCTTTCTTCAGAAAATTTTAATTGTTTTGGTTCTTTTTATTCTTTTATTTTAAAAAGCTATTTTAAATGTTTCTCTTTCTTCTTGGCATTAGCACAATGCTAGTTATTAAATATTGTACTTGTTCATGATGCCTCCTTTTACATATCTATGTGTGTACATATATATATATACCTATATACACACAAATACACATACTTGTATGTGTACATAAAATTTACAGATATTCATATGTACACATGTGTGCATATCATTCAATTTTCAGTCATATCTGACTCTTCACAACCCTTTTTGATATTTTCTTGCCAGTTATTTTTACATATATGTATATATGTGTATACCTGTGTGTCTATGTTTAGATATGAATTTATGTGTTTATGTAAATTTGATGTCAGTCTTTCAAATAACATCATCTGGGTGATGAAGTATATAAAGTGCTGGACCTATAATCAGATAAATCTGATTTAAAATCTAGCCTGACAGATAACTGTAATAGCTGATAACTGGATAGCTGGGACTTGCCACTAAAGGAAGGAAAGGGACCCACATGTGCAAAAATGTTTGTGGCACCTCTTTTTGTAGTGGCAAGAATTTGGAAACTGAGTGGATGTCAATCAATTGTGAATGGCTGAATAAATTATGGTATATGAATGTTATGGAATATTATTGCTCTGTAAGAAACAACAACCAGGATGATTTCAGAGAGACCAGGAGAGACTGTAGTGGTGTAATCTTGGTCAAATCACATAGCATTTTTGTACCCATTTCTTTATCTGTAAAATAAGAGGAACACTATCATATAGCTCTCAGGGTTGTTGTTAGAATAAAATGAGATATTGTAAATCCAATCTTTGTACGTCAATATCTTTCTTGTCTATATCATTCCATAAATCTTTCATATAACATATCTCCTTTTTTGAGCCATTTCAATACCTTTTTGATGCCAGAGCATTATATGCATTTCCTTGCTCTTACAAAATGTTTGATTTTAGATACATAGATAGAACAGAGAGAGAGAGAGAGAGAGAGAGAGAGAGAGAGAGAGAGAGAGAGAGAGATAGAGAGAGAGAGAGAGAAGAGAGAGAGAGAGAGAGAGAGAGAGAGAGAGAGAGAGAGAGAGAGAGAGAGAGAGAGAGAGAGAGAGAGAGAGAACCATGAAAACAAATGATCAGAATCACGAAGGTTATCCCAACAACAATTAATCCTGAAATAAAATAAAAATTAAAACTAGAACTAACAGTTTTCATAAGCAAAAAGCTTTCTTTGTTCCACTGAGGAAGGAAAATTAGACATATGGGCTGGGACTTCCTCTAGAAGTTGACCTTGCCTAAGTTCAAAGACCACCTAATGCTGGTGTGAAACAACTATGGGATTTTGCTGTGATTGAGTTCATCCAGCAAGCAATTGCAAAGAAATAGTATTGTGCAAAGCTCAGGGCATAGCTTGCTTGCTGACTTTGGAAAACAAGGTTTTTCATAATAGTAAAAAAAAAAAAAAAAAAAAAAGGTAAATTTAAAAATGTATATGCCTGTGTGTATATATAGATAGTATAATAGTTTACATCACTTCTCATATAACTCATAGTTAGGATTATGCTGAAGATTATATATATCTACCATGTGTCTGTAAGTGCTATGTAATTTTAAAATTTGATCCAGTTTCTTCCTTTCCTCCTTTGAAATTCTGGTCCCAGTTTATTGAGCCTATTCAGGATTTGGCCACAATATTGTTTCCAAAGGCTAACTTAATGAGACAGCCATATGTGTGTCATAATCTAAATAATAAACAATTATTTTGTTTTTCTTTTTCCAATGTGAATGGTTACTACAAGGTTTTTGAATGTTCTTAGATAATATTAAAAATTCCCCATAGTTAAGAGTTTGAAAGCTTGAGGAATATAAAATCACTTATTTATCTTACTCTGGAATGATTGTAATACATCCTACCACAGTTATTGTAAGGATCAACTAAGATAATACATGGAAAGTAATTGTAAAACTTAAAAGTACTAACTATCTAACTATATATATATATATATACACACATATATATATATATATATGTATATATATATATATATAGTTCTGAAGTCAGGAATGCTTGAGTCAAAAGTATCTGGTCTCAGATACTTAATAGTTATGTGACCTGAGTAAGTCACTTTACCTCTGCCTCAGTTTCCTCATTGTAAAATGGAATGCTATTAATATCTACCTCCCAGGATTGTAATGAGAATAAAATGAAATAATATCTGTATACCTAACATCAGCAACAGTTTTACTTGTGGTAAAACCTCAGTTTCAATACAATTTATCTGTTCAATTAATAAGGATATTTTGTGGTCTGTAGAAGAAGCACTAGAATTTATAATATGCGAATTTATGGAAGATAGCAAGCTTCTGTTATATAATTCTTGGCAACAAGTTATATATTTTTTCTTAATTATTCATTTTGGACTAAATAAGAAAAGAAGAAAAGAGAATTTTTTCAAAAATAGAAAATGAATATAAAGTCATGAATTTCCATTTCCATTTCACATTGTTTGCTTTTTGAAACTTATGTAATAAATACTATACATCATTTTCAAAGCTACACTTCATTTCTGTTCTTCCTTTTAAGTTTTTTTTTCTGTTCTTTGCCATGCACTTTAAAATTTTTTTTCTCCCTCCCTTCTCACCCTGACCTATAGGATGTTATTATTAGACACAAAATATGTGTGTATGTAAAGCCAGTCTATATGCACTTTTAATTTAATTTAATTAATTAATTTAATAATTAGTTACTAAATATGAGAGAAATATTAATTTCTCACAATAGGCAAATCACTTAACCAGTCTCAATTATCTAGGCAATATTTAAAGTCTAAAGAATTTCTCATGAATAATGAGAAAACACGTTTCATCACCAGGATACTGCCACATCAATGAAAGCAAAATTGGTTTAGATTAGATAGTCAGATAGTCAGACAGACAGACAGACAGATAAATAGATAGATAGATAGATAGATAGATTAGATAGATAGATAGATAGACAGATAGATGATAGACAGATAATTATAATCTACATAGAATCTTCTTCTTCTACTTGAACTTTATACAAGACATGCTTCCTATTTGTCAAGCAAACATTTCCTTTTTTGTATCTTGCTGGATATATTTCAAGGATTGTTAAAGTGATATCTATAGTCAATATTTGTCAAGGAATTACTTGTGATCTTACAGGAGACATCTCATTGGAATAGAATAATAATAATAATAATAATAAATGCTCAGCTTTTTATATAGCACATAAAGCTTTTCAGTGTTTTCTTGATGCTATCTCATCTGATTCCCTTAGTAATCTTGTAATATAGATAAAATTTTTATCTTTATTTTACTGGATAAAAAGATCTCATGCTAAGAGGTCACACAGCTAGTAAGAGTTTAAGGAAGGATTTGAACTTTTGTCTTCCTGACTCCCAAAATAGTTCTCTATCCATTATTTCATACTATGGAGCCTTCTCTAGTTTGATTAGAAACCCAGAAAGATCATGCAAGTAATCTGTGCCTCTGTGCCTGTTGTGATACTATGGTATACAAAAGAAAAACATTTATGAATATTTTCTTTCTTCATTTCTGTGAAAAAAAGAAGTTACTGGCATCAAATCTCTTGGCACATCTGCCCATCTCCTCCATTTTTCCATCTTTTATGCCTCCTAATCATCCTTAAAAAGTAATTCTGATACATCAAAAATGTCAATACTCACCTGCATGGGGTGATTTACTGCCACTCTTACAGTTGATGAGGGTGTGGGTTAGGGCAGGATGGGCCTGTAGGTCCTCTCTTTCCAAAGTTCTATGGGCACGTCCGTGGGGAAAGAATTCGCCTACTCAAAGCTGTGATAAGAAAGACTTTATTGGTTAGGAAAAAATGCCAAGATGTCTTGACGGGCAATATCAGCTTCAAGAGAGAAGTAATATTGCAAAGAAACATAATCTGAAAACTTTACTTTATATAGAAACAGAATAATAGAATAGAATAGGTAAGAATACTTAAGTTTGTATCTGAATAGGCTTTTCCTGCTTCCAAAGGATATGGAGAAGTTTGTATAACAAAGGAGTTCTCCAGAGAATGTAAGTCCTTTTAAGTAAGAAAGGAGTTCTTCTCCATAGATTCTAAATCCATTTAAGTTTGTATAAGATTTTGTTGGTGATTTTACATTCTGGGCTGTCTGGTTTCCCTCTCATCACAGTGGCTTGCCATTATTCTTCAGGGTAGGAATTGAAATCCTAAAAATTGAAAGTTGGGGGATTTTTTTTAATATATCACACTTAATTAGTGAAGCTCACATTTTTTTTTTACAAACATTATTTTAAAATTAACAAAGTACAGTCCTTATGATGAGAGTTAAGTAAGAGGTAACCCCTTTTGGTTCGGCACAAGAATACATAGTTAAATGAAGTCTAGTAGCAGCACAGAGTCCCCTGGAAAGGAATTAACAGGCCAAAAAACCTAGATTGATAAAAAATGTTTATTTTATGGGTTTGGAAGTAAGGGTAAAGGTAGAAAGATGCCAGGGGCAGAGCTGGCACTGGGCAGACAGGAACCCTCAGCATGGCTGACGTAAGAACGCCATGTTTGGGCTCCTTCAAAGAGTAGGCTCCAGGGTCCCCCTTTTTATAATCTTGAAGGTGGGTGAAGTCCCAGGCTCCTGGCTGGTTTTGGCCACAGTTAGCACTGAATAGAATTAAATGGGTTTTTAGATAAGGAAGAAGCTGTTTGTGGGGGTTGGGGAAACCTGAGCAGATAGTTGGGGGCTAGGAAAGCCCAAGTTAGTTCACATCCAGTAGAGGCTGGGAAAGCCCAAGTTAGCTCAGATCCAGTGGGGGCTGGGAAAGCCCTGATATCATTGGAATTCAAAAGGGTGCTTTTAAAGGGACCTCAACCCACATCACTTACAATAACTAAGTTATACTAAGTTTAGTCATATCCAAAAGGCTCAGATATTTTTATTGATTTGTCTCAGTCCCAAACTGTGAATCAAATTTGTCTCATGACTCCAAAGTGAAAGGAAGTGTCCAATGAATAACTATGTATTGCGGCTCTATAATCAATAATTATCCTTAAAATGTTCAAGTCTCTTAACTTTTTAGCACTCCTGACTACAAGTTGCAGAGCTGATGATGACCTAAATTTGGCAAAGGAAGTTTCCTCACTAGGAATTCCCTATACTGAAGAATTCACAAGTCTGTCCCCTCTCCAAAAATGAACAAGACACTATGTTATATATTTAGATTTCCAACAATCTGGACCCCAAAGAGCTTATATACTCTTGGGAAGTTAAAAAGTATACCTAGATAAGTGGATACAATGTATGTTTAAAGTAAATGCAAAGTGATTTCCTTAAGTGAAGTGAAATAATTTCTGGGGAACTCTGGAAAATCCCTATTAGAACTAAGGCAGTAGGTCCTATTTTGACCTTGAAGGGAGCTAAGGATTCCAAGAGGTAAAAGTAGGAAGACAAAAAAAAAAAAAAAAAAAAAAAAAAACCATAGAGCAGTGGTAAATAAATTATTATTTATACGCAAAAGCAAATAAACTAATTCGGAATATAGAGTATGAAATTGAAAATATAAATTGGAACCAGATTGTGAGAAGTTTTTAAATATCAGGTGAAGGGATTTGATATTTAATCTAAAGACAATAGGAAGTCAATAGAGATTCTTGATCAGTGAAGTGAGGAGATTAGGTAAATATTTGTATTCACTTGGTATAGAGATTTTCACATATTAGTTGCTTAATATATGTGCATTTAGTTGAATTTAAGTAAAGAAATGATGCAATGTATAGATATGTGTATGTGTTTTATGTGTTGGGCCAGGGGTTGGTCAGGTAGCATAGAGATCACTAGTAGCTATTCCTAGATACAAGGAAGGGAGAACAGCTATTGATTACGGGAAAAAAAAAAAAAAAAAAAAAAAAAAAGAAGTCTATTAATGAGACAATTGTATAGTGGATGTACTGAAAATGGAAGGAAATAGAGGCAGGGATAAAAATTAGGAGGTTATTGTACTATTCCAGGAAAGACCCCATCAGGGCCTGAGTAAATATAGAGAAATGCAAGTTTATTGTTTGAATAGAGTAAAAGAAATGGGTTTGAAAGATGTTTAGTGGTAGAACCAATGAGATTTTGGAGCTGATTGGCTACATGGCATGATAGAGATTGAAGGCTTTTTATGGTAGATTGCCCCCCAAAACACTTAAGAAAACCATTCTTTCATTCCCTCTGCCCACCCATCATATTCTAAACAGGTTACTTTTGTTGTTGTTGTTGTTGTTGTTGTTGTTGTTGTTGTTGTTGTTGTTGTTGTTGTTGTTGTTTGTTTTTTGTTTTTTTCTGAGGCTGGGGTTAAGTGACTTGCCCAGGGTCACACAGCTAGGAAGTGTTAAGTGTCTGAGACCAGATTTGAACTCAGGTCCTTCTGAATTCAAGGCTGGTACTCTATCCACTGCAGGTTAGTTTAAGGACTGATTGGTATGAGCTTCCATGGATGCAGACATTAGAATTTATTATCTTCATGGAATTGTAAATATCAGAAATTATGTTAATAGTATTAAATTGAACTTACTGTATACACTAAAATCAAGAAAATCACGTCTCCAAATTGTTGTTAACGGATGTTGGTGATCCTTGTTGCTCTGAAAGATCCACTTTATTAACCCAGCATCAGAGTAATTGAATGCATTTTTAACCTAGAGATAACTATTTCTTTTTAGAAAAGGTCAGTAGATTTTTTCATTCAATCCTTTAATGTGGCAAATACTGAATCTATTGAGGCAATGTCTTGACCTCTTTCCCCCAAAGGCACTTTACTCTATTTTACTCTATTTGTCCTCAAAGTCCTTTATCCAGATAAGATCCCATGATTAGCCTAATTTTTGATAAGTGAGTGATTCACATGAGAACACTCTGTTCTCCATTTTTAAATGTTCAATCTTTCTTTCTAAGCAGAAAACAAATCATGGGATATTCCCTCTCCATGTTGCTTCCTCTGATGACTTTGTCCCATTATATCCATACCTTCACACTAAAAAGAATATGTATGTTTTCAAAACAGATTCAAAACTAGTATTGTTTTTAACTTACAGCCTTTTTTCTGCATCTGATTTTCCTCCTCTCAAATGGCATTAAAACCATGTCTCAGTGGAAATCTTATCAAAAGCCCCAAGTCAATTTTCAAAGCTACATCAACAAAGAAGAGTAAGGGTCAGGAAAAATTTCATTTGGGACATTAATGGTCAAAGTGAATATGATGTGACATAGGGAAGAACAATTATATGATTACTGAAAACATTAATATCAAAACACATACCTAATCATGGCTTTTAAGTCGATACATACACACACACACACACACACACACACACATCTTTTTCTATTATTAATGATTTTCAAACCAACTCCAGAGGGAATGCCAATAGCAACACCTCTTAACCCAAACCAGAGGACTTGTTCATGAAGTTATTTATGTTAGTTGAAAGAATCAATTATAAAAATGAGGAATGGGGAAAATGTGGCTACATGAATTCATGTGGGGAAAAAAGAACTTGGAATTTTAGTATACTGAAAGTCTAATAAATTTATTAGTGTGGCATTGAAGTAAAAAGAAACTAATATGATCTCAGCAAGAGGCATCGTAGTCAGGAAGAGTGAGGAAAAATCACTCCTGTAGTCTGTCCTAGTCAGAACACATATTGAGTGTATGTTCTCTTTTGAGAATAAGCTGGTAGGAAATATATGGCATATGCCATATACATATATAGAGAGCAGTGATCAGGTAAGTGAAAGGAGAGGAGGTCTTATTGTATAAGAATCAAGAGAAAAAAATTAAGGATATTTAATCTGGAAAAGAGAAAAGGTAATAAAACAGCATTGCTCCCTTTATTCATAACCAGGGGTCCATCAAGTTGAAGCTCTGTGCAGACTCAATTATATTAGTACTTAAAAATTTGTGATGTGGATAAGGAATCAAACTTTATTTGTTTGACCTCAGAAGACAGAACTAGAACCAACAGATGGAAGATGGATATAAGTAGATTGTTGGTTGCTATAAGAAAAAATTTAAATTATTAGTGTTACACAAAAGAATAATGGATTACTTTCTTTACTTGGAAGAATTTTCAAGCACAGACTATCTAATATCTCTTCAGGGATGTCATGAAGAGGATTCCTACCTTGGTATATTGTGATCTAGATCAGGGCTTCTTAAACTTTTTCTACTTATGATCCCTTTTTGCTTAAGAAATTTTGATGTGACTCCAGTATGTAGATATATAAAATAGGTTTACAAACCAAATATTTACTGATAATAAATTATAAAGAAATGTATGATAAAATAATTTTTAGTATACATATAATTTTACTACTTGTTAAAGAAGAAAGCAAATTTGCATATTAATGAGATGATATGCTTGATTATTTTTACATAAAGAATAAAATCTTGGTGGAATATTTAATGTGTTATAATGCTGCCAGATTTTTTGTCACCCCCACATTCTGTTATATAACTCCATATGAAATTATATACAACAATTTTAGAAGCTGGGCTCTAGATAACCCCAGTGGTCCCTTACAAGTTTTTAATTCTTTGATTCAGAAACTGACACTCTCTTACTGTAACTCTTCTGTAGCATTTTCCTGGAACCAAATATTACTCTCCCAGTATAAGAGTGGATGCCTTATGTACTTAAATACTGACATAATTCAACCCTAGAGTAATGGAGGCCTAAAGAGAAGTGCAATGGTCAGGTTTTCTTTGGAGTCCTTTTTGGGATCTTTGAAAAATCTGATTCTATTCTCTTATTTGAGGAAAAAAGAAAATAAAATGTATTACTACTCTCTAGTTCCTAAGGATATAAAATACAATAAATGTGACAATGTCAAATATACCAAGAAGTAATATTAGATTTTAAGCTCCTTGAGGGCAAAGACTGCCTTTTTACTCTTTTTTATATTCCCAGCCCTTAGTACAATGCTTGTTACAAAATATGTACTTAATAAATAAATGTTTATTTATTAAGATCTCATATATGTGTAATCTATTTTCCTAGGCATGCAAAACCAGGATATATCAATAAAAGATATATCAAAAAAAGAAAACAAAAAAAAAAACAAACACACACAAAAAAAACTTGAGTTCTATTTCTGGTTCTACAACTTATCCACTGGACAGCATAGAGATGGCACAGTAAAACCTATAGGATAGAGATAGAAGACCCAAATATAACTTGAATCCAGAAATAGAAAACCTGATTGATCAGGTTGTTTAAATGTAATAAAATGCATAAAGAGATCTGAGAGCCTGAAATAATATGTAAATGAGAAATTAAAGTCATTTTTGTATATTTGAAAGGAATAGCAAGTTATACATAATAGATTTGCAGTTTCCACTGCAATCATCTTTATTATATAATATCATAGAAACATTTATTTTATTCATAAATTAAAAATAAAATAAAAAATGTAGAAAAAGAGTTATCAATTCTAGTTAATTGTTCTAAGTATAGCAGGAAATATTGCACTAATTGAAGTAAGTTATGTTTCAGATAAAAGTGTATGTCTATGTATGTGTGTGTGTGTGTGATTTTGAGCTAAGGTGGTGCTAAATATAAAGGATAGAAAAATATCTTTCTATAACAGAATTAAGATAACTCTTTAAAAATAATATATTCTCTTTCCTGACCCATTAAATATGTAACAGAAAGGATAGACAAGGATAATAACAATGCTTACTGTTTATATAGCCTCTTCTCACATGAAACCTTTAGCACATTACTATCACCTAATCACATTCCTATTTTCAGTCCAAGACATTGTCTATTCCACCCCACTCCCATCTGTAGTAGAAATGAGTCACAATAGAGTCCTAGATTTCTAGAATTGTACATTGACTTAGAGATCATATATCCCTAATCCATTGATTTTCCAGATAGGAAAATTGAAATACAGAGAGATCTCAAGGCCTACTACCAGTTAGCACTCAGAACTGAATTCAGTTTTTAGGATTCCCAAATTCTCAATCTGACTTACATCGCTGGTCTCTTTCCATTTTATGCTTTGTTATTCTTGTTCAAGTCTTTCTGCAAATTCACCAGAGGAGGACTACCAGATTTCAGGGATGTTCCTTATCAGTCTTTTGACATTATTTGGATTCCAACGAAACACATAAGGTAGCCATTGGTAACTCACCACTTTTATGTATTTTTCTTATAGATTTCCACCATTTATATCAACCTTTTAAATAATGTTATATAACCAAAAACTTACAGATATTACAAAGTGATGAATTTTCAATTAATCAAGCACTTCCCTATCCTGATATATATATAATTATTGGCAGCCAATTTATGTCTCTTGGAACCACTCTTCCACACACATGCTATGTTTAGAAATCACTACAATATGTCATGTTATTTATTCCAATGATATTATTGAATATATACACACAAACACATATGTATTTAAGATACTTTACTTTTCTCAGTGAAGTCAAGTGCAAAATGTAAACTTTAAAATTAATATTTTTCTTCAACACATTATTCTTTTCTGCTCCTTGACCCGCTCCCTAAAATCCTAGAGTTTAAAAATGATCTTAGAGATCATCTAGTCCAACTTTCCATGTAATTAACGTAGTATCTGCTGCCTGGGTCCAACTCCAGCAAACAAGATGCATCTCTCAGAATAAACTCATCATTTCTAATCTCATAACTATGTTACTAACTCAAGTTTTATTGACCCCACCAATCTCAGTCTCCTCTCCTCTCTGATTAGAGAGATAGAAAGGGATACTGAACTGCCCCCAATGCCTTCTTTCACAGATGGCCAAAATTGGGCTTCCTACTCACTCCAAATTTCATCTTCTGCTCTTTTAGATTTCAACTCCATAGAATAAGTTGCCCCCATGCTGAGTATCCTGGTAGTTTCCCCTTTTTCTTGCCTCCTTTTGTGTGTTGTCTCCCTCCATTATATTTTAAACTAATTAATGACAAAGTTTGTTTTTCTTTTTAATAATTATATTCCAAGCACTTAGCACAGTGCCTGGCACATAATAAATGCTGAACAAGTGGTTATTGGAATAGAATATCTTGCATAAAATCCCTGAGAGATCTTCATATAGCCTCTATTTGAATCTACCTAACAATGAGCAATTCATTATTTAATAAAACAGTGTTTTAAAGAAGACAGTCTTCCAGAAATATGTTCATAGTCATCTCTACCTCCAGTAATACATGAGAATGAAGCAATAGTTTAAAAGTTAGCAAAGGCATTCCATATTTAAAAATGTGGTACCAAAGCTGAAAACAGTCTTTCATCAGTGGTTTGATTGGTATAAAGTGTAGTACTTCTGATGATCAGGATACTGTACTGTCAAGATGAAGATTGCAATTGATTTTTTTTAAGCCACATTATGTGTTTTGGATTATTTTGAACTTGTGCTCAACTAAACCCCTCTGTTATTATTGTCATTTAATATGAACATCACCTTTGTCTTGTTTCTATTATCCTATCGTTGTGCCAAGCAATAGTTATTGCAATACTTCAACCACTGACATTTTAATAAGACACTCTTGCTGTGCTAAGCCTTTGAGATAGATTTAGGAGTCATCTATGTCTAGAAGTGATGTCAATTGATCTATATCAGTGGGAATTATTTGTGAGTATAAAAAATAAAGATAAATTTCCTATTGGTCTTAGTTCTTTGGCACAACCATTTGGACCATATGGAAGTAAAGTTGATATCTTTATCTGTTTCTAATCAGCATGACTTCTGTAAATAACTCAAGGACTTCTAAGAAGATCATGGACTACCTAGCACCAAGGATAATGTCTGGTACTTAACAATTTAGCAGGCATTTAATAAAGATGGGTAGAATGTTGCTATTTTAAACTCAAATTTTCTTACTCCAGCATTCAAATTATAAAGATAGATCTATAATTCGTACATCTAGGTTTTCAGCATTTTATATAAAATAGCTGCTATTCTAATTCTCTATATATGATTTATAATTTAGGCTGCTAAAATTTTCCTCTTGACACTGAAACAACCACACACATATCTATGCATGTTTGGATAAGTATATGAATATATGTGGATATAGGGAACTTTAAATTATGTTTCATATATAATAAAGAATAGATAAAAGATTACACATATATATACATATATATACATATATATATGTATATATATATGTATACATACATGAGAGTAGAACAGCATTCTGGAGATTGACAGAAGTATCAAAAAACTGTTTTTAAAGTGTAGTACCTAGAATTGAACAAAATCTTTCATTTGTGGTTTGACTGGCATAAAGTATAGTGATATGGATACTGTTTCTAGATGAAGACTATAATACTTTCATTTATTTTTTTTAAATGTGCATGTGTTGCAACCTTGTAGTTTACATATGTTCACATGAACTTATCTACATGTGCAGGAAAGCATAAAATCTCTAAAGTCTTCTTTGCCCAACTCTCTCTAATGGAGAGTTTGATATCTGGCAGGGAAGGATCAGGAAATTAAGGCCATAACACTGGCTGCTCAGTTCTACTTGGAAAAGAGTAACAGGATAAATGTCTATATGTTCCCCTTCCTATTGTTACTCTAAGAGGAGAGGTTTTTATCTAGATCTAACTCCTGGCTGTTGTCCCTTTAACGAGTAACAAATGTCCCAAATCATAAACCCAAAGATTTTATTCCCTTTCCTTCACATGCCAGTTTCATAAAGACCATTACATATAATCAAAATCAAATACTCAATAAATATGTTATTTTTCAAGATAATAGCAAAACAAAATAAAAAGTTTAAAAATCAGAAGTCATACAGATTAGAACATATCAGACAGCACACAAAATGAACAAGTTCTCACATTGACAAGGAAACAATTTAGCCTAAATGTAGCAGAGAATTTCTGATGTCACACAAGGGAAACTCCCCCATGTCTCTAGTGTAGAAAGCTGGAAACAGGAACATGATTGAGGCACCAGCTTCTCTACATGCTGGCTTCCTATGGGATTCTTTCTTTTCTTCCAGATACCTTTTTTTTTTTTTTTTTTTTTTATGAAGAGAGTCCAGAACTTCTCTCCCAATGCCAAAATATAAAAGAACTAGTATGTCTTCTCACTTAAGTTCTTGTCATCTCTGTTTATTATACAAGCATGGTTTAACCAATGAAAAGTCTTATGCAAATTGATTGACAAACTGAGTGGCATATATTTCCTATTTTCCAAATAGTATATATGTACAAATGTAAATATGATATATGTGTATATATATATATATATATACACATGTGTGTGTGGGGGGACAGCTTCATGGCTTCTGGGATGGAATGCTAGGCCTGCAATCGAAAACTCCTGAGTTCAAACACTGTCTTCAGACACTTACTAGGTTGTCATTTGACTTAACCCAAGGCAAGTCATTTAACCCATCTTAATCCACTGAAGAAGAAAATGGCAAATCACCCCAGCATATTTTGCAGGAAAGCTCATGAATATTATGGTCTATAGGATCAAGAAGAATAGAATATAACTGAACAACAGTAATAAAATGTATATATTCATAAAATATACACATACACCTTGGACTAATACTAAATTCACATCTAAATGACCAAGTTTGTTGCTTAAATTCATTCATTCTGAGTAATCTAATATCTACTTCTGCATTTAATTTGTTTTCCTATAAATGATACCCAGTTTTCTTCTTAAATTTATTTTTAGAACTCTTTCTGTGTGTCTCTCTCTGTGTCTCGGTCTCTATGTCTTTGTCTCTGTCTATCTTTCTATGACTTCTCTTCCCTTTTGCCTTCCTACCTTGTTTTATATGAGAAGTGGAGGAGGAGGTTACATAGGCAATGATTATAGTGACCTATCCTTTTGCAGGGCAGCTAGATGGTCCAGATACAGAGTGCTGGCCCTGGAGTAAGGAAAATTCATCTTTATGAGTTCAAATACAGCCTCAGACACTTGCTAGCTGTGTGACCATGGGCAAGTCACTTAAGCCTATTTGCCTTAGTTATCTTATCTGTAAAATGAACTGGAGAAGGAAATGATAATCCATTACAGTGCCTTTGACAAGAAAACTCCAAATAGGGTCACAAAGAGTATGACATGACTAAACAACAACATTCTTTTTCAAATTAAAGAAAATATCTCATGACTTTATCCCAAGTTCAAACTGTTGCTGAATACAAAAGAATTATTTTCTCCGCAAAATTAGAACTTAAAAAAATATTTAGTGTTAATAATCTCTTATAAAACTTCAAGATCCCACTTCTGAAAAAAAATCAATAATTTTTGAAACTTTGAATACTTTGAATTTGATATTGAAGTAGGCCATCAATACATGGGAAGACTGGTGAAATCAGACAAATATTCATTAACGTCCCAGTCTATGGAGTCAATTGTCAGGGGGAAGGGGGAAGGAACTGGAAAAAATTCAAAGATATAATGTTATTATATATTTAAGAGAAATAAAAAATTATATACAATAAATCTAAAGTTTCATGTGGAATTATCTTATTATTATTATTATTATATGTTATGGAGATGCTTGTTTTATTCCAAAAATTTTAAATAAACAAAAATGGTATTTTCATAATTTATTTATTTAATTTGTGGAATAAAACAACCATTTCCATAGCATAGTATAATAATAATAATAATAATAAAGATGAGTGCATCTGGAACTGCCAATCTGTTATTCACAACTTGCTGTTCCTTTAAAATATATATCAAAGTTATCACATGCATTTTTTTTCTTGTCCCCTTTTTTCTTCCCTTCCCCTCACTCAAATTTAAATAGAAACTAAGCTCACAATGGACAAGGCAAAAACCAAGCTATTCAGAGGATCAGGTGAAAGGTCAAATTGCTAGTTTACTATTCTGCTATGTGTCCTTGAACCTTTTTCTTCTCCTGATTGACTCTCAGTTCTATAGCCTGAGCCATAATTAAAGCTCCAGAGGGGACCTACATAATCATAGCTATAAAAAAACTTTAGGAATACTTCTGAGACAAAGAAAGGATCCCATATACCGTGTTTCCCCGATAATAAGACACTGTCTTATTATTTTTTTGGGACTAAAAAACACCAGAGGGCTTATTTTCAGGGGAGGGCTTATTTTATTCTCCATCGCTTACTGAACTTACCGAGTTTTTAGATGGTCCTGTCTCAGCTCTACTCCGCGGCGCTGCTCTCAGTAGCGCCAGCAAGCAAATCACCAGGGAAGAAGAGGATGACACGCTCACTGCTGCAGCTCTGATTGGATGCAGCTCGGAGCGCGACGTGCGTTTCACCCGGGAGGGGAGGGCGGCGCTGCTTACTGAAGGTACCGCTACGCAGCATATAGCGCAGGG
Organism: Sminthopsis crassicaudata; assembly: GCF_048593235.1. Classification (NCBI taxonomy): domain Eukaryota; kingdom Metazoa; phylum Chordata; class Mammalia; order Dasyuromorphia; family Dasyuridae; genus Sminthopsis; species Sminthopsis crassicaudata. Next base: position 81,325,648 of record NC_133618.1, on the reverse strand, counting down.
GATCACCATGATGACCGTTTTCATAGTAAGTTCGATAGGGCTTATTTTCGGGGGAGGGCTTATTTTAGCGGAATATTAAAGAGTATGTGGGTGTCTTATTTTCAGGATAGGTCTTATTATCGGGGAAACACGGGTATTTATACCTAGATGGAAACCATCATGAGAAATTAAACTTTACAATGTGTGATTGTTACCTTTCCAGGAAATCCTGAGATAAAATTCAGCTTCTAACACATATGGATTAAATGGTCCTGTTGCAAATCCCTTAACTTCTTGGCTCTCTAAGTGTTTTATGCTGTTTTTATTTTGTGCTTGACAGGAGCCTTAAGGACTTTGGTAGGTTGTTTGGTGTCCATGATTTACAGGGTAAATCATGGTAATCTCTAATGGAGAGAGATTACATTTTAGCCACTAAATGGCTCATTTTAGGGAGAAATTTTATAAAAACTAACAATGCATGCCTAAACTTCTCTCCTTCTTGGATTCCCTGACTTCTTTCAGGTCTCATTAATTCTACATTCTACAAGAAGCCTTTCTTTATTTCCCTTCATGTTAATACATTCCATGAGATTATCTCCAATTTATCCTGTATATATTTTGGATATTGTTTCTCTCATTAAACTATGAATTCCCTAAGAACAAAGACTGATTTTTGCCTCTGTATCTCCATTATTTCATAAAATGCCTGGAACAGAATAAATTCTTGTTAACTTGAATCAAGAATCACTTTTGTGATTCGAATTGCTTGTTCTTACTGAAAGTATGCACTAGCATTGTTATTAATTTGAGGATATTGGATTTCCCCTTCCTCCTTTTTTTTTTTTAATTTAGTAAAAGTTGTGGGTGTGTTTGTTTCATTGATTCAATCTCTCCTCTTGCAGTGCTTAATATGGGAATCAATCTGTGCCTAGACCAAGATAGCAAATATTCTAGTTCAGAGAAGTTGTCAACCTATAGTAGTTGAGGAAATTACTTTAAGAGTTTGCTAGATCAAGGAAATCAAACGCCTAATCCTCATTTCTTATGTCTCTTATTGCTTATTAGCAGGAAATTAGGCACCAAATTCTTGTTTTTAAATTATGGGGCACCTACAAAAAAGAAGCTCTTTCTTCTTTTCTTTCTTCATTTTTCCTTCCTTCTTTCCTTCCTTCCTTTTTCCTTCCTTCTCTCACTTTTTCCTTCTCTTCCTCCCTTCAGTCCTTCCTCCCTTTTTATCCTTCAACCTAGTATACAACAATAAAGATATTAAAACACTGTAATTCCTTTCACATCTATGCTTTGCTGAATCATGGATGACCTGATTTTATTTTATTTTTTCTTAAAGTCCACTTTACATTGATCTTCCTCTTTTCACAGATGTATTTATATTCTCAGTGAATCTCTCTCTCCTCTCCCTTCCTCTTCAGTGTTTTTAATATAAATTGCAGCAAAACTAACAATGATCAGCCCCTATTGATATGACAGAGGAAGAAGTAGGAATAGCAGAATAGTTTTGATAAATGAATTTCATCCAAACAGATTTCAATACTTGGCAAATGTGGATCCAAAGTAAAGCCATTTGAAATATCTATTGAGACAAACACCAGAATAGCCAACAGGAAGTCTGTGAGAAGCAAAAGGCTGCCAGTGACATCTTAGGAAGTATTTAGGTGACAAAGGAACTAGAAATTGAAAGTTGATTCCAGCCTTGCTGGGGAGGGCATTCCAGTTCTCCTTTCACAATGAATTAATTTGTGCCATAGTGTCATTGTGCCATGGGTAGCCTTGGGAAAGACCTATGAGGATAGATGAATTTATGTCAAAGAACAAGAAAATCATAATTCTACATTTTGGAAGGCTAGGGAGCTTTGAAATGATAGATACAGTAGAATGAGAGTTGAGTTTGTAGTACATAAACATGAAGTGGAAATCCAAGTTAATTATGTGGCTCTCTACAAGTTACTTACTTAATGTTTCTGAAATTCCATTTCATCTTATTTAAAATGAGGATAACCGCACTTATTTTATTTACCTCAAAGTGCTATTATGTTACAAATACGTGATAAATCTTAAAAGCAATATAGATAGTTAAATGATGATATGATTATTATAACTACTCACAATTATAACAAAACTAAAAGGCCAAAGTTATTTGTTGTTGAACGGAATCATTTGATAAGCTTGTCAAACCAAAACTATACTTCAAACTTTATTCTCATAACATTTTCATCTTCAAACAGTATCAATATGACAGCTAAAAACCTGTAAGACAGGAGGTATAACAAGATCCTACTGTATAATTAAGCCCCTAATAAAAGAAAGAATTTATTGAAAAAATCTCAACCAACAAATTCAAAATAAAGCAAAATCTTTCCTATTTAGTTTGGGAATGCATTATATATTGATTGCTTCTCATTATATACTCACCCCCCCAAACATTTTCCCATCCTAATTTTTGTTTATATTAATTTTTAATCTGTTTATTAATTTCAAAACTAATAGCTAAAAGTTAGAGGAAGATATATTTTATTTAAATTAGAGCCACATGATAATGGAAGTATTATCTTACAAAATGGTAAGATCTCCATCACAGTGAGTCTTCAAAAAATGATCTGAATCAATCAAACAGCTATTTGGCAATTGCTATGTGCCAAGCATGATGCCGGCACTAGGGACCCAAACACAAAAATGAAACACGAATTGCCCTCAAGGAACTTAAAGTCTAATGATGGTGATGCTGGGAGAGATAAGAAATACATGAAAAGTGTATACATTGCAGAGGGACATGACAAGACTGGTAAAAGCTCTCAACAGAAGATGATTTGGGACTAAATACTGAAGAAGTCCAAGGGTTTTAAGAAACATAAGGAAGGAGAACATTCTAAGTGATGTGTTTAGGTTTAATCCCAAATGTCATGATTGATGTTCAAGTACCAAATGTTGGGGTTTGGTCATATGAAGAATTCACAATGGTCATTTTCTTTACCAAAAAGGACATTTATTTATGAGAAGAAGTTACAGACAAAATAGAGATACAGTAGACACTAGGAATGGTAAATATGAAATAGATTTGCAAGAGCATATAAAAATTAACAATGGAAAGACAAGTTTTTTAGTAGAACTCACAATAAGCCAGAAGAAAGAATATACTATGAGGTGGGAGTATGCCATTGACTGACAGGCCAAATCACAAAAGGGATTTAGCACCCTAAATGAGTTAGTTAACTATCATGAAGAGAAAAACACCATAAGCCATGGGGGATGGGGGAGGAGAAAGACACCACAAGGCAAAATGCCATGGCATGCTAACTCAAAAGAGATTCATCAAGGATGGCATAGACCATTGACAGATTTATAGGGGAATTTAACTTCAGAGATTTGACATAACTTGATTTTCTAATTGGATATAGTAAGGTAGGGTTGTACAAGACTTCCATGGGGGATAGGCCTGTAAGGTTGAGCTGATCCCTATTAAGTTCCCTTCCCTGCTTGCTTCAGAGGTAATCTTACCAGTACTTTAGACTTTTTCTGCTAAACCCCACCCCACTCCAGAAACCGAAGCCCTCATCACAAGTATGTAGGAAAGCCACTGTAGAGGAATAGAAACAGAAGCTGGAGTGTGGGGAAGATGAAATAAATCAGTATAATTAGATTATAGAATGTGTGGAAGGAAGTGATGTCAGAAGATTAGAAAAATGGGAAGGGACTGGGCTGTGAAGAGTTTTAAATGCTGAACTGAAGATCACAAAAAGCCAATATATTTTATTCATTACAGAATGACTTCCAACATTTTAGGGTAATCACATTGGTGGCTTTGTGGGTGATAGATTATGTAGGGGAAAATTTTGCTAAGAAGACCACTTAGAAAGCTATTAAATGAATTGGTTGATTGGTTGATTATTGTCTTTCATTTTTTGAGAGAACCAAAATGGCATCAGTATGTTGAAAGTATGAACTATGGCGAATCAGATTAATATGAATTCTATCCACAGGTCAAGCACAAATAGTCCATAAGAACATTTGGGTTTCTAAACGTACATACTTCATGTTTCTTTCAAGCTAATGCAATACTGTTTTGCTTGTGGAGTATAGCGCTTTCTTTAATGTGGACATGCCATGCTGGGCAGTCCTTTGGCAGCATCTTCCATGTCATGCAATTAATTTCAAAGTTTTTCTGAGAGGTCTTAAGAAGTATTCTTGTATTGCTTCTTCTGACTACCATGTAAGTAGCTTGACTTGTATGAGTTTTCTGTAAAAGTTTTGTTTTTTTTTTTTTTTTTTTTTTTTTTTTTTAAGCAAGCTAGAATATTATAGAAAGAAGAGCTTTATTAGTATTTGGGATCCTTTCCAAAATCCTAAGATATTATTATTATTTTATCTTTTATTCTGTGATTTTATATATCTTCTTAGCAGAAGATTTGAGGTGATCCAGAAATATGCTACATGACAAGAGGAAGAAAATCATCTATTGGCTATCAATGTTGTATAAAGCAAATAATCAAGTCCATGAATAATCAATGGATGCTTATGGCAATAAATCTTTCTTTTGCTAGTTGATGTGCTCTGAATATTTTGAAAAGCCAACTCTCATTGCAGCTTGCCTTCTAGACTAGTATCTTTCCTTTATTTCAAGTCAAGTTTTTATTCCTTAGACTCAGAAATGGGATCTTTTGTTTCGCTGTGTTTATTTTCACTAGATTGCCAACAGTTTCCTCCTCTCTTATATTCTCTGCTCTGGTCTTTCCCCTAAGCACATTGTCTTCTAGATAGGAATTTTAAAAAAAATATGATTGATATCTGTCTCTATCTCTGGCTTTATCTCTGTCTCTCTCATACACTTGCTTTCTCTCTCTCTCTCACATTAGTCATTATGGAATAAAGAGATGTTTATTGATTTTCTTCCTTAAAAAAAGATCTGGTTATTTTAAAATTCTGGTACTGGTTTGAAAAAAAAAAACATGTGATATCTGTATTGAAAAACTTTCAAGAAGCTTATTTCACATTTTCAATAATAGCTTTAATTCTATTATCATTTAGATTTTTTTGTCAAGTTGTTAGTTGATATATATATAAATATATATGTATATGTTATTTTCAAGGCAAATATCTCTGATCTCTAACTTCTCATTTTAATGAAAGGATATAATTTCTCTAAATAACTAAAAAAGAAAGACTATAGTAAGCTATAAAATGATAGAGTATGCTTACATTTTATTCATAATGTATTATCATTTCAATCCAGTGACAGGGAAATATGGTGGTCATGTTTTACTGAGACTGAATCTGGAATTGCTGTAGAGGCTTTTGGCATTAATTAATAAAATAATCTATTCTAATGAAAAATAGTGCCAGAGAATTAAGTAAGATATTCTTCTTGTGAATCAGGGTTACCAGTTGAAACACATAGGGACAAAAAAAAAAGAAGTAAATAAGATTAATGCATTTAGAATTGGTTGTCCAGGATTATCATAATTATGATTATAATTGTTGGTGATAGGCCCTAAATATTCTGAATGAATTATGCAGTAGCATCAGGGAAGTTGCAAAGGTTTCTATAGAAGTTTGGAAATTATTTGGCAAGGAATGGTTTAGATATGGTTTATTTTGTGACTATAATGGTCATGCAGGTGTGCTTTTATATATATATATATATGAGACTGAGTCAAAACAGCTGAACTTGACCAGATGAAACTAGACTTCTCTGTCTTTCCTACAAATACTTAGTTCTCCATCAACAAAATGCTTTATTTTGTGCCATGTCTATGTGAACCATTTCTCTTTCATTGTGTTTTTAATTCTATGATTTTTAAGAATGATTATTAGAGACAAACATCCCAAAATGGTAAGTAGTAATGAAAACACATCACAACTTGTAGCAATTATCTATTTGAGAAAGTAAAACATTCCAAAGATACCAAATGAAACAGAATTAATTATACTGAAGTTCCAAGGAAGGGACAATTAAAAACCAAAAAACAACAGCTAGAACTAATGAACTATTACTGGAACAGCCTAATTAAGCCTTTAAAAACTCAATATCTTCAAAGGAACTTGACAGCTAGAAGTGTTCTTATTGATTCTTTATCAGGGTAGGGTAATGATATAATAATATCTAACATTTGTGAGGTGCCTACTATGTTACAGGTACTGTGCTAAATTCTTTACAATTATTATCTCATGATTCAGACCAGTTCTAAGAATCTTGTGACAAAAAAGATCCATGTGCACCCAGAGAGAGAACTATGGGTTCTGAGTGTGGATCACAACATAGTATTTTCACTTTTTGTTGTTGCTTGCTTGCATTTTGTTTTCTTTCTTATTTTTTTTTCTTTTTGATCAGATTTTTCTTGTGCAGCATGATAATTGTGGCAATATGTATAGAAGAATTGCCATCTAGGAGAGGGAGTGGAGAGAAGGGAGAGAAAACAAGTTTGGAACACAAGGTTTTTGCAATGTCAAATGTTGAAAATTATCTATGCATGTGTTTTGAAAATAAAAAGCTTTAATAAAAGCAATTATTACTTCATTTGATTCTCACAACAATCTTGGGAGTAGGTACTTATTATTTTACAAATGAGGAAACTGTGGCAAGCAGGGGTTAAATGTCCTGCCCAGAGTAACATACCACCAAATGTCTGAGAGAAGGAGAAGAATAAAGAAGAGGAAGAAGCAAGAAGAAAAGTAAAAGAAGGAGGAAGAAGAAGAAAGAAAAAAGAAGAAAGAAAGAAAGAAAGAAAGAAAGAAAGAAAGAAAGAAAGAAAGAAAGAAAGAAAGAAAGAAAGAAAGAAAGAAAGAAGAAAGAAAGAAAGGAAAGAAAGGAAGGAAGAGGAAGGGAAGGAAGGAAGGAAGGAAGGAAGGAAGGAAGGAAGAAGGAAGGAAGGAAGGAAGGAAGGAAGGAAGGAAGGAAGGAAGGAAGGAAGAAGGAAGGAAGAGAAGGAAGGAAGGAAGGAAAGGAAAGGAAGGAAGAAGAAAGGAAGAAGAAAGGAAGAAAGAAAGAAGGAAGAAGAAGAAAGAAAGAAAGAGAAAGAAAGAAAGGAAAGAAAGAAGGAAACAAAGAGAAAGAAAGAAAGAAAGAAGAAAGAAAGAAAGAAAGAGAAGAAAGGAAAGAAAGAAAGAAAGAAAGAAAGAAAGAAAGAAAAGAAAGAAAGAAAGAAAGAAGAAGAAAGAAAGAAAGAAGAAGAAAGAAGAAAGAGGAGAAAGAGAGAGAGGAGGATGATGGGAGGGAGGGAGGGAGGAGGGAGGGAGGGAGGGAGGAAAGGAAGGAAGGAAGGAAGGGAAGGAAGGAAGGAAGGAAGAAAGAAAGAAAGAAGAAAGAAAGAAAGACAAGAAAGAAGAAAGAAGAAAGAAAGAAGAAAGAAAGAAAGGAAAGAAAGAAAGAAAGAAAGAAAGAAAGAAAGAAAGAAAGAAAGAAAAGAAAGAAAGAAAGAAAGACGAAAAGAAAGAGGAGGAAGAGGAAGAGGATGGAGGAGGGGTGAGGAGGGAAGAGAAGGAGGAAGAGGGAGAAAGGGAGTAGAGGGGGAAGAGGAGGAAGAGGAATAAGAGGGGGAGGAGGAAGACGAGGAGGAGGAAAAAGAGGAGGAAGAAAAGAAACAAGAAGAAGGAGAGAAGTATGAGAAAACAAGGATAAAGATGAAGATGAGGCTTATTATGACCATACATAGTCTAGAATGTTGAAGATTGGAATAGGGAATTTTTTACTGAGGCCACTCAATTTTTTGTTCAAAGGTCATTTCAAAACTATGATAAGAAATCCAGGGTGAACCTTATAATAAGATCTGGGTGTCTTCATCAGACTATAAAACATG